>NC_057807.1:310975835-311175403 GCF_018294505.1 Triticum aestivum | reverse complement strand
AAGAGTATGTATGAGCTCTTGCTCCCTCTCCTCTCTTGTGCCTGCGGTGGTGCCCTGCTTGTGCTTGTGCTTGCTGGTGGAGTGGTGAGGGGGCGGGGGGTGGGTGATGCGTTTGTTTGTTTGCTTGCTCGTTCCTGTGGGAGAAGACGGGAAGGGGATTTAAGGCAGAGCTGGCAGTGGAGCCCGCGAGCGAGCGAGCGGAGTTGTCCGGCGCGGAATGGACGGACGGGGTATGATGAGTAGACTCGGTCGGTCTCCTGTCCGTATCACGGACCCGAACCGGACGTGCGTGGTGGGCGGCCTCGCTCCTCCTCCGGTCCTTGTGTTTGTTGCCCACGCCCAGCAGCTCCTGCCAGCGGTCAAATCCCGGACCCGGTCAGTCGGGTGCAATGGATGGCGTCCACACGCTCTCGGCTCGGCTGCCTCTATAGCCCACTCAGTCTTCAAGCTCCTGCTAGCGCGACCAGACCGTCTTTGTTTTGTATACGTACGCCATCTGTTCCAACTCAGTCACATGTACTTAAAAGCGACTGTGTGCTCGCAACAAATAAGGCAATTCTGCAAGAAATAAGCCAATTCTGCATATAATTGCATCCCTAAGAGCAACTCCAACGCGCCCATCCCAAAGGACGGCGCTTTTGTCCATTTTTCGTCCATTTGGGTCGGCCACCCGCTCGGTGTCCGTCCAACTTTATCATTTGGGTCGGCAATGCACCCAACGCACCTACCCAAATTTGCCGGCGTCGCTAGCTAGCCGCCTGATGGAGTCATGTACCTAGGGTAGGGTCACAGACCTGATCTAAGTACCCTGCCCAAGGACACCCTTAGGAGAGGTCACCTTCCAGTCGACCAACGAGGGACTCACTCGACTGACTTGAAGGACTCGACCACGAAGGCTCACTCGACTACCAGGAGGTCAAAAGGCACTCTGCACTGCAACGGCCTGTAGTTAAGTAGACTTTATGTTAGTTAAGACACTTTATGTGGGACGTTACCAGTAACGCCCCGGACTTAATGTCCCTTAAACCCTTCATTACGTGGGCTGGCTGGGGTCCTGGCGCACTCTATATAAGCCACCCCCCTCCACAGGCAGAAGGGTTCGGCACCCTGTAACTCATATACACACAATCCACTCGACCGCCTCCGGCCTCCGAGACGTAGGGCTTTTACTTCCTCCGAGAAGGGCCTGAACTCGTACATCTCTTGTGTTTACAACTTCTCCATAGCTAGAACCTTGCCTCTCCATACCTACCCCCCACTCTACTGTCAGACTTAGAACCACGACAGTTGGCGCCCACCTTGGGGCAGGTGTTTTTAGCAATTTTGTGGAGAAGTTGCGATTCTTCCGAGTACTTTCATCATGGTGGCTGCTGGAGTTTTGGTCGAGGGTCGAGAGATCCGTCTCGGCGCTCTCACCTTCATCGCCGACGACTCCGCCTGGCTCCAGGAGGCTCCACTCGACGTTGATGCGCTCCCCGTCCGCGGTGCGACGCATTTTCGCGCATGTGTCCGCGGTGTTCTGCTGCGGCAACCGTCGACTCCGTATCGGTCGACATCCCCATCGACCACCCTCCCGGTCTCCCGC
This sequence comes from Triticum aestivum, assembly GCF_018294505.1. Taxonomy (NCBI): domain Eukaryota; kingdom Viridiplantae; phylum Streptophyta; class Magnoliopsida; order Poales; family Poaceae; genus Triticum; species Triticum aestivum. Next base: position 311,173,818 of record NC_057807.1, on the reverse strand, counting down.
CAGCGCAAGCGCTCGGGCCGGTCGAGGATTCAGCGGTGGGTGAGGCACGCGGTGGCTCGCCAGACGGCCACCACCCAAGTTGCGGCAATCGAGCTCGACGAATCTCTCTACGGCCTGTTCGATCTGTCGACTGGCTCCGTAGAAACCGCATCCGAGTGCGATAGCAGTGATCCAGCGGCGGAAATCATGATGGTCGACGGGCCCCGCAGTCCCCCTGGCTTCGCCCGTGATGGTGGAGCAGGCGACGGAGGCGACCCCGCACGAGACCACGAAGAGTACCAGCCCGAGCCACTCAACTCTCTGCAAAGAGAAGAACTTCGCCGCAGGAACATGGATGTCCTGCGTACGCCCATCGCAGGAGAAACCCCCGAGGCTCGCGCCTTGGAGGAGGCACGTTTGGCCAATTTGGCCGAACACACTCGACTGGAGAATCTTCAGCGAGCACTCGACGAGCGCGCGCGGCAACGAGTTCCCGACACCAGTCGACGTCAACTCTTCCCACCGGCTCAGGTATATCGAACTCCAATCCAGAATTTGGCAGCTGCGACCCGTATAGCAGAGTCCATCCAGCCCTCTCAGTCGGAAGCTGGCAGAGGCTTGATGCAGATCAGGGATCTGCTTCGGGCAGCAGGAGATCAGAATTCGGCCGTGTCGTAGTCGCGCAACAGAATTCACAGTCGATCCGTCGCTGCGAATATGGTTCAGTCGGCTCACAGTCCCAGATCGCCTCCGCGGCGTGAAGGGCGCGAGAATCGGCGAGACCAATATGGTGACCGACTCGACCGAGATGATAGGCGTCGAGTGCCCAATTCCCCTCCGAGGGGTGGGTCTTACGCTCCTCGGCAGCAAGATGACAGACGTCATCTCAGTACGGGGCGAAGAGTTCCAGTCGACCCCAGAGAACCAGGCTTCGACGCGCGATCCATTATCGTGCAAGGGTTGGTCGACCGAAACAGAGCCCATCGAGGCGGACTCGACAGAGATGCGCCCACAAGCAGTCGAGTGCATGTTTCTGGTCCTGAATGTTTCAGCAGAGCTATCAGAGCCGCAGTTATCCCTCCCAATTTCAGGTTGGCAACAGGAGTCAGCAAGTTCACTGGTGAGTCTAAGCCTGAAACTTGGCTTGAGGACTACCGAGTGGCGATTCAGATTGGTGGTGGGAACGACGAGGTGGCCATGAAGCATTTGCCCCTCATGCTGGAAGGTTCTGCCAGGGCATGGTTGACTCAATTACCTCCTAGCAGCATTTACACTTGGGAAGATCTGTCCCGAGTGTTCATCAGAACGTTTGAAGGAACTTGCAAGCGACCGGCTGGACTGACGGAGTTGCAAGTCTGCGTGCAGAAGACCAATGAGACTCTCAGAGAGTATATTCAGAGATGGATCACTTTGCACCATACTGTGGAGAATGTGTCTGATCATCAGGCAGTCTGCGCCTTTAAAGATGGCGTCAAGAACAGAGAATTGAGTTTGAAGTTTGGTCGAACCGGTGACATGACCTTGAGTCGGATGATGGAGATTGCTACCAAGTACGCCAACGGCGAAGAAGAACTCCGAAGCGGCAAGCACAAGCCGAGTCAGTCGGAAAAGCGAAACACCAGTCGGAAACAGAAGCGGAAGGCTGAACCGGCAGCTCCTGGAGAGGCTCTGGCCGTGACTCAGGGAAAGTTTAAAGGGAAACCAAAAGGATCCTGGAACCCTAAGAAGGCAAAGGATAAAGAAGGGAACGACGTGATGGATATGCCGTGTCACATCCACACGAAGAAAGACGAAGAGGGGAATATCATCTACCCGAAGCACACCACTCGCCAATGTCGACTCCTGATCCAGCAGTTTCAGGGAAAACAATCTAATAACAAGGAGAAGGAGTCGGACAAGACCGAAGACAAGGAGGACAGTGAGGAAGGATATCCGCATATCAACTCTACTCTGATGATCTTTGCAGATGTGGAGAGCAAGAGTCGACTGAAAGTTATTAACCGTGAGGTGAACATGGTTGCCCCAGCAAAAGCAAATTATCTGAAATGGTCCCAAACACCCATCACCTTCGACCAATCTGATCACCTGACTCATATTGCCACCCCTGGGAGGCAAGCTTTGGTGGTCGATCCAGTTGTTGAAGGCACTCGACTGACAAAAGTGCTTATGGACGGTGGTAGTGGGCTGAATTTGCTGTATGCAGACACACTGAAAGGAATGGGCATTCCGATGTCCCGACTGAGCACCAGTAACATGAGCTTTCATGGAGTTATACCAGGAAAGAAAGCCGAGTCACTTGGCCAAATAGCTCTGGACGTGGTGTTTGGCGATTCGAAACATTTTCGCAAAGAGAAGTTGACGTTCGAGGTCGTGGATTTTCAGAGTGCATATCATGCCATTTTGGGGAGACCAGCTTATGCACGGTTCATGGCTCGACCATGTTACGTGTACCTCAAATTGAAGATGCCCGGCCCCAAAGGAGTGATCACTGTCACCGGTGATCGGAAAAAGGCAGAAGAGTGCTTCCAGAAAGGCTCGAAGATTGTTGATTCCCAGGTGACAGCGGTCGAGTTCGAAGAATACAAGCAAAACGCAGATCCGAGTGACTTGTTGCGATCGAAGAAACCCGCCACAGAGTCTGCATTTTAGTCGTCCGGTGAGACGAAGCCTGTTCACATTCACCCGACCGACCCCGATGCAGCTCCGACCCACATCTCCACAACACTCGACCCGAAATAGGAAGAAGCGCTCATCCAGTTCCTCCGTGAGAACTGGGACATTTTTGCATGGAAGCCCGCTGACATGCCAGGTGTTCCCAGGGGACTGGCTGAGCATCGCCTAAGAGTCGACTCATCTGCAAAACCAGTCAAAGAGCATCTTCAGCGGTCCGCCGTCCAGAAGAGAAAAGCCATTGGTGAGGAAGTGGCTCGACTGTTGGCGGCAGGATTTATCTGAGAGATATACCACTCCGAGTGGCTCGCTAATGTCGTCATGGTTCCTAAGAAGGACAAATCACTCCGAATGTGCATTTATTTCAACCACATCAACCGGGCCTGCCCGAAAGATCATTTTCCTCTCCCTCGCATAGATCAAATTGTTGACTCGACCGCGGGATGCGAGAGACTGTCTTTTCTAGACGCCTACTCCGGGTACCACCAGATTCGTCTGTATGGACCCGACGAGGTAAAAACAGCTTTCATCACTCCATTCGGGTGCTTCTGCTATATCACCATGCCATTCGGCCTCAAGAATGCCGGAGCCACATTTATGCGAATGATTCAGAAGTGTCTACTCACTCAAATCAGTCGGAATGTGGAAGCGTATATGGATGATATCGTCGTCAAGTCACGAAAAGGTTCCGACCTGCTCGCTGACCTCGCCGAAACATTTGCCAACCTCCGAAGGTATGATATCAAGCTCAATCCATCAAAGTGCACATTTGGAGTTCCTGGTGGCAAGTTACTCGGTTTTCTCGTTTCCGAACGAGGAATCGACGCTAATCCAGAGAAGATCGGCACTATTCTCCGAATGAAACGCCCTGTGCGAGTGCATGATGTCCAGAAGCTTACTGGATTCTTGGCCGCATTAAGTCGATTCATCTCACGACTCGGTGAAAAGGCATTGCCTCTTTACCGACTGATGAAGAAGGCAGACAAGTTCGAGTGGACTCCAGAAGCTGATGCAGCGTTTGCCGAGCTAAAAGCTCTGCTCTCCACCCAGCTGGTGCTTGCTGCTCCAATCAGCAAAGAGCCTCTGTTGCTCTATATCGCAGCCACAGGACAAGTCGTCAGTACTGTGCTTACGGTCGAGTGGGAAGAAGAAGGAAAAGCTCTCAAAGTTCAGCGCCCAGTGTATTATTTGTCTGAAGTCTTGACTCCATCCAAGCAGAGATATCCTCATTATCAGAAGCTTGTGTATGGAATATACATGACCACAAAGAAGGTTGCTCATTATTTCTCTGATCACTCCATCACAGTCGTCAGCGACGCTCCACTATCAGAGATTTTGCACAACAGAGATGCAACTGGCCGAGTGGCTAAATGGGCGATTGAACTTCTTCCCCTTGATATCAAGTTTGAGGCAAAGAAAGCCATTAAGTCCCAGGCAATAGCAGATTTCCTCGCCGAGTGGATCGAACAGCAGCAGCCGACTGAAGTTCACTCGGAGCATTGGACCATGTTCTTTGATGGCTCTAAGATGTTGAATGGTTCCGGTGCTGGGGTTGTCCTGGTTTCCCCCAGAGGAGATAAGCTCAGATATGTGCTCCAGATTCACTTTGATTCCTCCAACAATGAGGCAGAATATGAGGCCCTCTTATATGGGTTGCGCATGGCCATTTCACTCGGCGTCCGTTGCCTGATGGTCTATGGCGACTCGGATTTAGTGGTCAACCAAGTGATGAAGGAGTGGGATGTGAGAAGCCCAGCCATGACTAGATACTGCAGTGCAGTGAGGAAGCTGGAAAAGAAGTTCGAGGGGTTGGAGCTCCATCATATACCCCGACTGAAAAATCAAGCAGCTGATGATCTAGCAAAGATAGGTTCCAAGAGAGAAGCCATTCCGAGTGGTGTGTTCTTGGAGCATATACACACTCCGTCAGTCAAAGAAGATCCTTTCACCGAAGAAGCTCCACAGCCCAAGAGTGCCACAGATCCGACTGAGGTTGAAGTCCCAGCAGTAGTCGACTTGGTTATGGAGATCTTGGTGGTCATTCCCGATTGGACAGTTCCATATATCGCATATATCCTGAGAAAAGAGCTCCCGGAGGATGAGGAAGAGGCTCGACAGATCGTCCGTCGATCTAAGGCCTTTACCGTAATCAAAGGACAGTTATACAAAGAAAGCGCGACTGGAGTTGGTCAGAAGTGCATAACGCCAGAAGAAGGTCGAATCATCCTTAATGATATTCACTCGGGGACCTGCGGTCATCATGCGTCCTCTCGGACTATCGTGGCCAAAGCATACCGAGCCGGATTTTACTGGCCAAAGGCGAATGAGATGGCAAAGGAGATAGTAGATAAGTGCGAGGGATGTCAGTTTTACTCGAATATGTCGCACAAGCCTGCATCAGCCCTGAAGACCATTCCACTCGTCTGGCCTTTCGCAGTATGGGGGTTGGACATGGTCGGTCCTTTGAGAACAAGGCGAAGTGGCTTCACGCATGTGCTGGTGGCAGTCGACAAGTTCACCAAGTGGATTGAGGCTAAACCAATCAAGAACCTTGACGCCGGTACTGCTGTTAGCTTCATCAGGGAACTAATATTCAGATATGGAGTCCCTCACAGCATCATTACGGATAATGGGTCGAACTTTGACTCGGAGGAATTCAGAGATTTCTGTAACTCTCAAGGCACTCGAGTCGACTACGCTTCAGTCGCCCATCCGCAGTCGAATGGATAAGCGGAGCGAGCCAATGGCCTGATTCTCAAGGGATTGAAACCCCGACTGATGCGTGATCTCAAGCATGCAGCTGGAGCTTGGGTCGACGAACTTCCCTCAGTGCTTTGGGGACTGCGGACCACACCTAATCGGTCGACCGGAAGAACTCCATTCTTCTTGGTCTACGGAGCTGAAGCAGTCTTGCCGAGTGATACTCTCCACAATGCTCCTCGAGTTGAAATCTACAACGAAGCAGAAGCTGAACAAGCGCGGCAGGACGCAGTCGACCTTTTAGAGGAAGAAAGGGAGATGGCTCTGATCCGGTCGACCATCTACCAACAAGATTTGCGTCGTTTCCACGCCAGAAATGTGAGAGGTCGAGCCTTCCAAGAAGGAGATTTAGTTCTCCGAGTGGATCAGAAGAAACAACATAAGCTTGCTCCTTCTTGGGAAGGACCCTTCATCGTCACCAAAGTTCTTCACAACGGGGCGTACCGTCTTTACAACGTCGAGCATAATATCGACGAGCCCCGAGCTTGGAACGCGGAACTACTCCGCCCATTTTACACTTAAGTTTTATCACTCGGATGAGTTGCAATAAAGTACTTCTGTAGTTCATGGACCTCAAAATAATAGTGTCATAGTTCCTCCATAATTTTTGTCACTTTTTATTTTGTCCAATAAAATCCCCCCTCAGTGGGTGACTTAGCCGCGTATCCGTTCCGCCTAAGTTTGTAAAAAATCCTACCGAGTGGTGAGCCAGACTCCCACTCGGAGGCTTAGCTGCGAATCCGTTTCGCCTAAGTTATCAAAAATCCTACCGAGTGGTAAGCCAGACTTCCACTCGGAGGCTTAGCTGCAGTCCAAGTACTCGCCTAAGTTATGAAAATCCTACCGAGTGGTAAGCCAGACTTCCACTCGGGGGCTTAGCTGCAGTCCAAGTACTCGCCTAAGTTACCGAAATCCTACCGAGTGAAGAGCAAACCTCTCACCCGGAGGCTTAGCTGCAGTCCAAGTACTCGCCTAAGTTATGAAAATCCTCCTGAGTGGTAAGCCAGACTTCCACTCGGAGGCTTAGCTGCAGTCCAAGTACTCGCCTAAGTTATCAAAATCCCACCGAGTGAAGAGCAAACCTCTCACTCGGGGGCTTAGCTGCAGTCCAAGTACTCGCCTAAGTTATCGAAATCCTACCGAGTGAAGAGCAAACCTCCCACTCGGGGGCTTAGCTGCAGTCCAAGTACTCGCCTAAGTTACCGAAATCCTACCGAGTGAAGAGCAAACCTCTCACTCGGAGGCTTAGCTACAGTCCAAGTACTCGCCTAAGTTATGAAAATCCTACCGAGTGGTAAGCCAGACTTCCACTCGGAGGCTTAGCTGCAGTCTAAGTACTCGCCTAAGTTATCAAAATCCCACCGAGTGAAGAGCAAACCTCTCACTCGGGGGCTTAGCTGCAGCCCAGTGCTCGCCTAAGATATAAAAATCCTACCGAGTGAAGAGCAAACCTCTCACTCGGGGGCTTAGCTGCAGCCCTGTGCTCGCCTAAGTTATCAAAATCCTACCGAGTGAAGAGCAAACCTCTCACTCGGGGGCTTAGCTGCAGCCCAGTGCTCGCCTAAGTGGACTAAGGAATAAGTCGACTGCAGTAAGCGTCTTGCTTTGGGCCTGCAAAGACATTTTCGAGCCAAAAGCAATCTTATTCAAACACCAAGTTCAAGTTGGGATCGATACCAAAAGGAACCGAAAGTGCTCAGGCACTAGACCTGTTAAAGTTTATCGGTTACAACTCCACTCGGCATACCGAGGCAAATTTAAAGCGTCGAGCTTAGAAGAAGTTTTTTACCCCTCCTGTGGAGGGCTGGAAGGTGCAACAAACTCATCAAGATCAATTCCATCCGCGATCCGAGTGGCAGCCGCAAGGAAAGTTTCCATAAAGGACCTGAAGTCGTGTTTCTTGGTGTTGGCCACCCGGAGGGCCGCCAGCTTCTCTTCTCGCGCATCTTTGCAGTGAACTCGGGCCAGACACAGAGCAACATCTGCACCGCACCGAGCCGAGGACTTTTTCCACTCCTGCACTCGACCAGGGATCGTGTTCAAGCGAGCCATCAGCGACTCGAGGTCATTCTGAAGTGTCTCCCCGGGCCAGAGCGTCGAGTCGATGCGAGATGTGGCGACCTTCAGCCTTGCAAGATAGTCCACGACAGCTGCAACACGGGACTCCAGTCGGAAAACATTCATGGCAACTTCGTCGTTCACCGGAGAATTGACGGGGTCGAGGTTTGGTTCCAGCCGGCTAGTTTCTTCTTCAAAGTTTTGACAAAATTCTGCAAGGACGATCACCGAGTCAAGGCGATGGTCGAATGGAAAAACCACGATTGGAAATGATTACCGAGCATAGAGGTTTACCTTCAAGCATAAGGAACAGCTTCTTGGCAAGACCACTCAGGAAGGCCTCCAGATCATTTTTCTTCCCAGTCAACTTACTGACTTGGTCGGTCAGGGCAGCTTTATCAGTTTTCAGTCGACTGACTTCCTTGTTGGCGATCCCAAGAGCAGCTTTCAGATTGGTATTGTCTTGTTCAAGCTTGGTGACTGAAGCTAACTTCTCGTCAGCAAGCTTGATCTTCTCAGCTAATTCAAGGTCTTTTTTCTGTTGGGCCTCCCTTACCTTACCTGCAAGTTACAGCAAGATCAGATTTTGAAACAAACGAAGGGAAAAAGCAGTCGTCAAGGTCTCACCAAACATACCTTCGGTCTCCTCCTTTGCCTTCGTCAGATTCTCCTGAACCAGCTTCAAATTCAGCTCGAGCTGAATGTGCTTGTTTTCCAGCTCAGAGTAGCGAGCCACAAGATCACAGGAGTTCTGCGAAGAACCAATCGACTAAATGTCAAATATAATTCACTTCCGAGTGAAAAAGGAAAAATCACACGTTTCTAAGACTACAGCCGAATACAAGCATTCGACCGTAGTCTCGGGGACTTACACCCAGGGTGCACTCAGCGTGCCCCCACTAATCCTTATCGAAGATAGAGTCGACCAGTCGACCTCGAAAAAAAATAAAAAAATGATGTATTCTTTTAAAAGACTGTAATCGACTGCAAGCAGTCGACCACAGGTCTCGGGGCACCCAGTGGGTGCACTCAGCGTGCCCCCACTAATCCTATTGAGACAGAGTCGACCAGCGACCGGCTTTCGAAATCATTCGCCATAGTCGAATGACGGAAAGACTAAATTATAAAGCCTAAGGACGACTGCCAGCAGTCGACCTTAGCCTCGGGGGCTACACCCAGTGGATGCACTCAGCATGCCCCCACTATCCTATCGAAGATAGAGTCGACCAGTCGACCAGTTTTCGAAAATCCATTCGCCATAGTCGAATGACGAAAGACTAAAATTATAAAGCCTAGGCCGACTGCCAGCAGTCGACCTTAGCCTTGGGGACTACACCCAGCGGGTGCACTCAGCGTGCCCCCGCTAACACGGAGTCTAAATCGACACACCCAGTGGGTGACTACCGTAGATGTTGGAAAGAAAAGTTTTTGATAGCATATCCTAACAGAACAGGCGATGGTCGACTGACCTGAACATTGCTTTGAAGGGCGGAACTGGCGTCGTAAGCTGCCTGGCTCGCATCCCGGATGGTCCTTAACTGCTCCATCATGATCCCTGCCTGGCGTATCGCCTCCTTCGCGGCGCCAGCTTGGTCCTCTGGGACGTGGTGCGTCGTGAAGAGGGAGGGCTGCTGAGCACTCGTCAGTGGATCTGCGAAGGACACAGTGTGTCGAGTGGTGTTCTCCTCCTCCGCAACCAGAGTCTCAGGCGCCGTCACATCCTGGGGCACCCTGCTGGCAGACGTTTTCCTACTCCTTCTGTGCTTCAGCGGTTCCTCATCTTCATCATCATCTGGGAGAGTGATAACAACATTGGGTGGAGCTACAGAGAAGAATCAGGATTATAGATCATAAGTCAGTCGACTAAAAACGGCGTTAAGAGTATAGTACCTGGTTTTGAGGTTGCTGCGTCCTCCATCTCATGGTCATCAGCCCGGGCTGAGGTCTCGGAAGTAGCAGCACTGCAACTCCAAAGAATCAGTCGACTAACCCCAGCGCCAGCCAGAGATAAAGTTCGTACAAAATAAGAAGACTTAAGCAGCACGATTACCCTGATATGGTGGGGATGGACACCTTCATCTTCGGCAGGAGTTTGGTCGGCTTTGACGGAGCCACCCTGGGCTGCTTCGACGCCTTTTCAGTCGGCGCCGGAGAGGTGGTCCGAGGGCGCTTGGTCGACTGTGCAACGGTCGCAACCCCCTTGCCACGTTCAGTCGCAGGGTCGTGGACAAGCTTCGACCGCCTTTCCGAGCGCGGTGGTACGACCTCCTCCTCCTCTTCTTCCTCGTCTTCAGCATCATCTTCATCACCGTCATCGTCGTCATCGTCATCATCGTCCTCGGCAGCGTCCGAGTCCCACTCCTCCTCCTGGCTCTCGCCCCCACTCGCTTCACCCTCCTCAGTCGGAGCCTGTGCTCCATTGGGCATCGAGTACAGCTCGGTGAGGGCCTGATAGACATCAAGACAAAGATCAATCGACCGATTGGCAGAATAAACAGAAATGAATATGACAAGAACACAGTGGGGAGCAGAGCAGGCATACCTTGTTTGGATCACTGTGGTGGTCGAGTGGAGGAATCCTTCTGGCTCCGCGTGGGTTATCCTTGTTTCCGGTAACGGCGGCCATCCACCTTTCCAGAGTGACATCGTCGACTGCTTCTGGATGGACCCGAGTCTCATCCTCAGTCCCACAGTACAACCACATGCAATGGCTCCGGAACTGAAGGGGCTGGATACGACGCCTAAGGAAAACCTCCAGGAGATCCATGCCCGTCACTCCCTCCCGAACCAACTGTACTACGCGCTCCATCAACATCTTCACGTCAGCTTTCTCCTCCGGAATCAACTTCAGAGAGGAGGGCTTGTTCACTCGGTCCATGGTAAACTGAGGGAGTCCACTCGACTGCCCCGGCGTCGACTGATCCTGGCAGTAGAACCAGGTCGACTGCCAGCCTCTGACTGACTCGGGAAAGTCATGGCTGGGAAGGTGCTCTTGTTCCTCACCTGGATCCCCAGGCCCCCACACATTTGGACAACTCGGGTTCTTTCGTCGCCTGGGCTCGCCTTCTTCACGGTCTGAGAGCGACACGTGAATATATGCTTGAACAAGCCCCAGTGCGGTCGACAGCCCAGAAAACCCTCACACATGGACACGAATGCGGCAAGATAGGCGATAGAATTCGGGGTAAAGTGGTGGAGTTGCGCTCCAAAGAAGTTCAAGAAACCACGGAAGAAAATACTCGGCGGCAAAGAAAATCCGCGGTCGACATGGGTAGCCAGCAGCACGCACTCACCTTCCTCCGGCTGGGGCTGCCATTCTTTCCCCGGAAGCCTTGCAGCTCCATGAGGGATCAGGCCCTCGTTGGCCATGTCGAGGAGGTCCTTCTCCGTGATGGTCGACTGGATCCAATCTCCCTGGACCCAGCCCTTCGGCAGGCGGGATCTAGACGAAGACCCGCCGCGGCTGGTGGATCTCCCCTTCGCCTTCTCCGTCGCCGACGCCTTCTTCGCGCGTTCCAGCGCCGCCGTCTTCTCCTTGGCCATGGTTGCCGGTGAGACGCGCGAGGAGAAGTTGTGCGGAGGCGAGAGCGAGCGCGTTGGGCGGAGACGAAGGGAGCAGAGAAAGAGAATGCTGAGGCACTGTTTAAAAAACCCTCGCCGGGCGCATTTATAAGGTCCCTTCCGAGTGGATGACAGGTGGGCCCGATCGATCTAATCATATCCTGGAACAGTTATGCAGGCGGGATACGTGGCGAAGAAAGCGGCGCGGGGATCGAGGCGTCTATGTCCCGTCCCATCCGAACGCCGCGGTCCGCTCCGCTTCGCGCGTTTCCCCAAATTTCGCATCCCGCGGAATCCGCGAACGGCAGATCGGTCTATCAGGCGCGGGATTTCCTGCGATCCATCGCTCGGAAATCGTCGAAGCCCGGAAGATCACTCGACGAAAGAAAAGAATGGATCGAGTCGACTGAAGACAAGTTGCTCACTATCAACGAAGAGATTCTTTGGTCCAGAACAACGCACGACCAGTGTGCAAAGGTTAATCGGAAACAACATCAACTCCTTCCTCACTCGAAGCCTCAATCCATTCGGGGGCTAATGATGGAGTCATGTACCTAGGGTAGGGTCACAGACCTGATCTAAGTACCCTGCCCAAGGACACCCTTAGAAGAGGTCACCTTCCAGTCGACCAACGAGGGACTCACTCGACTGACTTGAAGGACTCGACCACGAAGACTCACTCGACTACCAGGAGGTCAAAAGGCACTCTGCACTGCAACGGCCTGTAGTTAAGTAGACTTTATGTTAGTTAAGACACTTTATGTGGGACGTTACCAGTAACGCCCCAGACTTAATGTCCCTTAAACCCTTCATTACATGGGCTGGCTGGGGTCCTGGTGCACTCTATATAAGCCACCCCCCTCCACAGGCAGAAGGGTTCGGCACCCTGTAACTCATATACACACAATCCACTCGACCGCCTCCGGGCTCCGAGACGTAGGGCTTTTACTTCCTCCGAGAAGGGCCTGAACTCGTACATCTCTTGTGTTTACAACTTCTCCATAGCTAGAACCTTGCCTCTCCATACCTACCCCCACTCTACTGTCAGACTTAGAACCACGACACCGCCCTTTTTCAACAAATATGTACACATTTTGCATTATTTCATAACTAAACATATAGTTTCACAACCAAATAAAGCATAGTTTTACAACCCGAATAAAAAATAAATTGTCTCACATAGTTTTACAAGCCGAATAAAAAGGATACATCTATTGGTTGCCAACATGAGCCCACATATACTCAATCAAATCATTTTGCAGCTGCATGTGAGTTTCTCAATCACGCATTTCGTGATGAAATTGAGTGAACTGTTCAAAGGTTGCCGCTCCTCCATGCTCAGGCACAACATTCTCACCCCAAAACTGAAACCCTTGATCGTAGATACGTTCCGGACGCTCATCTTCTATGATCATATTGTGCATGTTCACACAAGCAGTAATCACCTCCCACGGCTTCTTCGTGCTCCAAGTCTTAGCAGGATATCGTACGTGAATGAAATATGCCCTAGAGACAATAATAAAATTATTATTTTATATTTCCTTATATCATGATAAATGCCTATTATTCATGCTAGAATTGTATTACCGGAAACTTGATACGTGTGTGGATACATAGACAAAACACTGTATCCCTAGTATCCCTCGGTAGCTCGTTAATCAAAGATGGTTAAGTTTTCTAACCATAGACATGTGTTGTCATTTGATGAACGAGATCACATCATTTGGAGAATGATGTGACGGATGATGAAGTCATGTACCTAGGGTAGGGTCATGGACCTATCTAGGATACCCTACCCAAGGACATCCTTAGAAGAAGCTACCTTCCAGTCGATCAAGAGGGACTTCACTCGACGAACTCAAGGACACTCGACGATGAAGATAGCCACTCGACCATGAAGCTAACCACTCGACGGCCAGGAGGCCTAAAGTCACTCAGCACGCAACGGTCTGTCATTAAGTAGCTTTAATAGTCTTCATGGCACTTTATGAGGGCGTTACCAGTAACCCCCTGTCTTAATGTACTTTAAACCCTGCATAACTGAGGGCCGGAGGGGTCTGGCGAACTCTATATAAGCCACCCCCTCCTCAGTGTAAAGGGTTCGCACCCCTGTAACTCATATACACATAAACCAGTCGACCGCCTCCGGGCTCCGAGACGTAGGGCTGTTACTTCCTCCGAGAAGGGCCTGAACTCGTAAAACACTCGTGTGTACAACTACTCCATAGCTAGGATCTTGCCTCTCCATACCTACCCCCCATTCTACTGTCAGACTTAGAACCACGACAGTTGGCGCCCACCGTGGGGCAGGTGTCTTAGCGACTTTTTGGAGAAGTTGCAATTTGTCCGATTGCCTTCATCATGGTTTCTGGCGGAGCTCTGGTCGAGGGCCGCGAGATCCGTCTCGGTGCGCTCGCTTTCATCACCGACGACTCCGCTTGGCTCCAGGAGGCACCACTCGACATCGACGCGCTCCCCGTCCGCGGGGCGACGCACTTTCGGGCGTGTGTCCGCGGCGTCCTGCTGCGGCAGCCGTCGACCCCATACCGGTCGACTCCTGTGCCGTCCTCCCTCCCTGTCTCCCGCCAGCGCAAGCGCTCCGGTCGGTCGAGGCTTCAGCGATGGGTGAGACACGCAGTGGCTCGCCAATCGGCCACCACCCAAGTCGCGGCAATTGAGCCCGACGAATCTCTCTACGGCCTGTTCGATCTGTCGACTGGCTCCGTAGAGACTGCATCCGAGTGCGACAGCAGTGATCCAGCGGCGGAGGTCCTGATGGTCAATGGGCCTCGCAGCCCTCCCGGTTTCCCCTGCATCGACGGGATGGACGATGGAGGCGACCCCGCTCAGGCCCACGAAGAATATCAGCCCGAGCCACTCACTTCTCAGCAAAGAGAAGATCTTCGCCGCCGGAACATGGATGCCCTGCATACTCCCATCGCAGGAGAAACTCCTGAGGCTCGTGCCTTGGAAGAGGCGCGTTTGGCCAACTTGGCTGAACGCACTCGACTGGAGAACCTCCAGCGAGCACTCGACGAGCATGCGCGTCAACGAGTACCTGACTCCAGCCGACGTCAGCTCTTTCCGCAACCGACTCAGGTATATCGAACCCCGATTCAGAATTTGGCAGCTGCAGCCCGTATAGCGGAGTCAATTCAGCCCTCTCAGTCGGAGGCTGGAAGAGGCTTGATGCAGATCAGGGATTTGCTCCGGGCGGCAGGAGATCAGAATTCAGTTGTGTCACAGTCGCGCAACAGGATTCACAGTCGATCCGTCGCTGCGAATACTGTTCAGTCGGCTCACAGCCCAAGGTCACCTCCGAGGCGCGTGGGACGTGAAGGCCGGCGGGACCACTATGATGACCGATTTGATCGTGATGATAGGCGTCGAGTGCCCACTCCTCCCCCGAGAAGTGGGTCTAACGCCCATCGGCAGCAAGATGACAGGCGCCAGCTCAGTGTTGGGCGGAGAGCTCCGGTCGACCCCAGAGAACCAGGCTTTGACGCGAGATCCATCATCGTGCAAGGTTTGGTCGATCGGAACAGAGCTCATAGAGGTGGCCATGACAGAGATGTGCCCACTAGCAGCCGAGTCCATGTTTCAGGTCCAGAATGCTTTAGCAGAGCCATCAGAGCCGCAGTGATACCCCCCAACTTCAGGTTGGCGACTGGGGTAAGTAAGTTCACCGGAGAGTCCAAGCCTGAAACTTGGCTTGAAGACTACCGAGTGGCGGTACAGATTGGTGGTGGTAATGATGAGGTGGCCATGAAGCATTTGCCACTCATGCTAGAGGGTTCGGCCAGGGCGTGGTTGAATCAGTTAGCTCCTAGCAGCATTTACACCTGGGAAGATCTTTCCCGAGTGTTCGTCAGGACGTTCGAGGGAACTTGCAAGCGACCGGCCGGATTGACGGAGCTGCAAGTCTGCGTACAAAAGTCGAGTGAAACATTGAGAGATTACATCCAGAGATGGATCACTTTGCATCATACCGTGGAGAATGTGTCGGACCATCAAGCGGTCTGCGCCTTCAAGGATGGTGTCAAGAACAGAGAGTTGAGCCTGAAGTTTGGTCGAACCGGAGATATGACCCTGAGTCGAATGATGGAGATTGCCACCAAATACGCTAACGGTGAAGAAGAGGACAGGCTCCGGAGTGGCAAGTATAAGCCGAGTCAATCGGAAAAAGGAAACTCCAGTCGGAAGCAGAAGCGGAAGGCCGAGCCAGCTGCTCCTGGAGAGGCTCTGGCCGTGACTCAGGGCAAATTCAAAGGGAAGCCCAAAGGATCTTGGAACCCCAAGAAGGTAAAGGATAAAGAAGGAAATGACGTGATGGATCTACCGTGTCACATCCACACGAAGAAAGACGAAGAGGGTAACTTCATCTACCCGAAACATACCACTCGCCAGTGCCGGCTCTTAATCCAGCAGTTTCAAGGAAAACAGCCCAAGGACAAAGAGAAGGAGTCGGACAAGGCCGAGGACAAGGAGGACAGTGATGGAGGGTACCCTCATGTCAATTCCACCCTGATGATTTTTGCTGATGTAGAGAGCAAAAGTCGACTGAAAGTGATCAACCGAGAGGTAAATATGGTCGCCCCGGCGACACCAAGCTATCTGAAATGGTCGCAAACTCCCATTACGTTCGACCAGTCCGATCACCCTACTCACATTGCCACCCCTGGGAGGCAAGCGCTGGTGGTCGACCCAGTCGTCGAAGGCACTCGACTGACGAAGGTATTGATGGATGGCGGCAGTGGGTTGAATATACTGTATGCAGAGACGCTCAAGGGAATGGGCATTCCGATGTCCAGGCTCAGCTCCAGCAACATGAGTTTTCACGGAGTCATTCCTGGAAAGAAGGCTGAGTCACTCGGTCAAATAGCTCTGGATGTAGTGTTCGGCGACTCGAAGCATTTCCGCAAAGAGAAGCTGACATTTGAAGTCGTGGATTTCCAGAGCGCTTACCACGCTATTTTGGGAAGACCAGCCCATGCCCGCTTCATGGCTCGACCATGTTATGTGTACCTCAAATTAAAGATGCCTGGCCCCAAAGGAGTGATCACTATCACTGGCAGCCGGAAGAAGGCAGAAGAGTGTTTCCAGAAAGGCTCGAAGATTGCGGATGCCCAGATAACAGTGGTAGAGCTGGAAGGATACAAGAAAAATGCAGATCCGAGTGATTTGTTGCGGGCCAAGAAGCCCGCCACAGAGTCAGCGTTCCAGACGTCTGGGGAGACGAAGCCAGTTCATATCCACCCGACTGACCCCAACGTAGCTCCGACCCATATTTCCACAACACTCGACTCTAAATAGGAAGAAGCGCTCATCCAGTTCCTCCGTGAGAACTGGGACATCTTTGCATGGAAGCCAGCTGACATGCCGGGTGTTCCCAGGGGGCTGGCTGAGCATCGCCTTAGAGTCGACTCAAAAGCGAAACCTGTTAAAGAACATCTTCGACGGTCCGCCGTTCAGAAGAAAAAAGCCATTGGCGAGGAGGTGGCTCGACTCCTTGCAGCAGAGTTTATCCGAGAGATATACCACTCCGAGTGGCTCGCCAATGTCGTCATGGTTCCCAAGAAGGACAACTCACTTCGCATGTGCATTGATTTCAAACATATCAATCGGGCCTGCCCAAAAGATCATTTTCCTCTCCCTCGCATCGACCAAATTGTCGACTCGACTGCGGGATGCGAGAGATTGTCTTTTTTAGACGCCTATTCCGGGTATCATCAGATCCGTCTGTATGGACCTGACGAAATCAAAACAGCTTTCATCACTCCATTCGGGTGCTTCTGCTATATCACCATGCCATTCGGTCTCAAGAATGCCGGAGCCACGTTCATGAGAATGATTCAAAAGTGTTTACTCACTCAAATCAGTCGGAATGTGGAAGCGTACATGGATGATATCGTGGTCAAGTCACGAAAGGGTTCCGACCTGTTGACTGACCTAGCTGAAACATTTGCCAATCTCAGGAGATATGATATCAAGCTTAATCCATCAAAGTGCACATTCGGAGTACCTGGCGGAAAGTTACTCGGTTTTCTCGTTTCAGAACGAGGAATCGATGCTAACCCAGAAAAAGTTGGCACCATACTCCGAATGAAACGCCCTGTGCGTGTGCACGATGTCCAGAAGCTTACTGGATGCTTGGCCGCGTTAAGTCGATTCATCTCTCGCCTCGGTGAAAAGGCGTTGCCTCTTTACCGACTGATGAAGAAGGCAGACAAGTTCGAGTGGACTCCAGAAGCTGATGCAGCGTTTGCCGAGCTAAAAGCTCTGCTCTCCACCCAGCCGGTGCTTGCTGCTCCAATCAGCAAAGAGCCTCTGTTGCTTTACATTGCAGCCACAGGACAGGTCGTCAGTACAGTACTTACGGTCGAGCGGGAAGAGGAAGGTAAAACCTTCAAAGTTCAGCGCCCAGTGTATTATCTCTCTGAAGTTTTGACCCCATCGAAGCAAAGATATCCTCATTATCAGAAGCTCGTATATGGGATCTACATGACCATGAAGAAGGTTGCTCATTATTTCTCTGATCATGACATTACAGTCGTCAGCGACGCACCATTGTCAGAGATTCTGCACAACAGAGATGCAACTGGTCGAGTGGCTAAATGGGCGATTGAACTCCTTCCCCTTGATATCAAATTTGAGGCAAAGAAAGCCATTAAGTCCCAGGCTATAGCAGATTTCCTTGCCGAGTGGATTGAACAACAGCAGCCGACTCAAGTTCACTCGGAGCATTGGACCATGTTCTTTGATGGCTCTAAGATGTTAAATGGTTCTGGTGCTGGGGTAGTTTTGGTTTCCCCCCGAGGAGATAAGCTCAGATATGTGCTCCAGATCCACTTTGATTCCTCCAACAATGAAGCAGAATATGAAGCACTTTTGTATGGGTTGCGCATGGCCATTTCACTCGGCGTCCGTCGCCTTATGGTTTATGGCGACTCAGATTTGGTGGTCAATCAGGTGATGAAGGAGTGGGACGTTAGAAGCCCAGCCATGACTGGATACTGCAATGCAGTGAGGAAGCTCGAAAAGAAATTCGAAGGGTTAGAGCTCCACCATATACCCCGACTGAAAAATCAAGCGGCTGATGATTTGGCGAAGATAGGATCCAAGAGAGAAGCCATCCCCAGTGATGTGTTCTTGGAGCATATCCATACTCCATCAGTCATAGAAGATCCTTTTACCGACGAAGCTCCGCAACCTAAGAGTGTTACGGATCCGACTGAGGTTGAAGTTCCAGCAGTGGTCGACCTGATCATGGAAGCTTTAGTGATCACTCCCGATTGGACAGTACCGTATATCGCGTATATCTTGAGGAAAGAGCTCCCGGAGGACGAAGAAGAGGCTCGACAGATCGTCCGCCGATCTAAAGCCTTTACTGTGATAAGGGGCAGCTGTACAGAGAAAGCGCGACTGGAGTTGGTCAGAAATGCATAACGCCGGAGGAAGGTCGAATAATCCTTGATGACATCCACTCGGGGACCTGTGGCCATCATGCGTCTTCCC
This sequence comes from Triticum aestivum, assembly GCF_018294505.1. Classification (NCBI taxonomy): domain Eukaryota; kingdom Viridiplantae; phylum Streptophyta; class Magnoliopsida; order Poales; family Poaceae; genus Triticum; species Triticum aestivum. The sequence goes on along the minus strand of NC_057807.1, from coordinate 311,155,275 downwards.
GGACCATTGTGGCCAAAGCATACCGAGCCGGATTTTATTGGCCAAGAGCGAATGAAATGGCAAAGGAGATAGTCGACAAGTGTGAGGGATGTCAATTTTACTCCAATATGTCACACAAGCCCGCCTCAGCTTTAAAGACCATACCACTTGTTTGGCCCTTTGCAGTATGGGGGTTGGATATGGTCGGCCCTTTGAGAACAGGCAGAAGCGGTTTCACCCATGTGCTGGTAGCAGTCGACAAGTTCACCAAGTGGATTGAGGCCAAACCCATCAAGAACCTCGATGCCGGTACTGCTGTCAGCTTTATCAGAGAATTGATATTCAGATATGGAGTCCCGCACAGCATCATCACTGACAACGGGTCAAACTTCGATTCCGAAGAATTCAGAGCTTTCTGCACGTCTCAAGGCACACGAGTCGACTATGCTTCAGTCGCCCATCCACAGTCGAATGGACAGGCAGAACGAGCCAACGGCTTGATTCTCAAAGGGTTGAAACCCCGTTTGATGCGTGATCTCAAGCATGCGGCTGGTGCATGGGTCGACGAACTTCCCTCGGTGCTTTGGGGGTTAAGGACCACGCCCAACTGGTCGACTGGAAGAACTCCGTTCTTCTTGGTCTACGGAGCTGAAGCAGTCTTGCCGAGTGACCTTCTCCACAATGCTCCTTGAGTCGAGCTCTACACCGAAGCTGAAGCAGAACAAGCACGGCAGGATGAAGTCGACCTTTTAGAGGAAGAAAGGGAGATGGCCCTGATCCAATCGACCATTTATCAACAAGACTTGCGTCGCTTCCACGCCAAAAACGTGAAGAGTCGAGCCTTCCAGGAAGGAGATTTGGTTCTCCGAGTGGATCAGCAAAAACCACACAAGCTTGCTCCTTCTTGGGAAGGTCCCTTCATTGTCACCAAGGTTCTCCACAATGGAGCATACCGTCCCTACAATGTCGAGCATCAGATCGACGAGCCCCGAGCTTGGAACGCGGAGCTTCTCCGCCCCTTTTACACTTAAGTATTCACTCGGATGAGTTGTAATAAAAGTACTTCTGTAGTTTATTTATCAAAGACAAGAGCTTTATAATTTTCCCAGTAATTGTTATTACTTTTGTCCACATAAAGCAATCCCCCAGTGGGTGGCTTGGCTGCGAATCTGATTCACCTAAGTCTGTAAAAAAATCCTAACCGAGTGGTGAGCCAGCCTCCCACTCGAAGGCTTAGCTGCAAAATCCGTTTCGCCTAAGTTAAACAAAATCCTACCGAGTGGTAAGCCAGCCTTCCACTCAGAGGCTTAGCTGCAGTCCAAGTACTCGCCTAAGTTTTTGAAAATCCTACCGAGTGGTAAGCCAGCCTTCCACTCGGAGGCTTAGCTGCAGTCCAAGTACTCGCCTAAGTTTTTGAAAATCCTACCGAGTGGAAAGCCAGCCTTCCACTCGGAGGCTTAGCTGCAGTCCAAGTACTCGCCTAAGTTAAAAAAAATCCTACGGGTGGTAAGCCAGCCTTCCATTCGGAGGCTTAGCTGCAGCATTGCGCTCGCCTAAGTTCAAATACAACATACGCTCTGCGAGGAGGACGAGACGCAGGTCGACTGCTACCCTCTCCTTCTGAGCTATGCCACAAATACAACGTGCGCTCTGCAAGGAGGACGAGGTACAGGTCGACTGCTACCTCCTTCTCTAGAGGTACGCCTTGAAAATCCTACCGAGTGAAGAGCAGACCTCCCACTCGGGGGCTTAGCTACAGCCCAGTGCTCGCCTAGGTTCTTGAAAAACCTATCGAGTGGAGAGCAAACCTCCCACTCGGGGGCTTAGCTGCAGCCCAGTGCTCGCCTAAGTTTTTGAAAATCCTACCGAGTGGAGGGCAAACCTCCCACTCGGGGGCTTAGCTACAGCCCAGTGCTCGCCTAAGTTTTTGAAAATCCTACCGAGTGGAGAGCAAACCTCCCACTCGGGGGCTTAGCTGCAGCCCAGTGCTCGCCTAAGTTTTTGAAAATCCTACCGAGTGGAGAGCAAACCTCCCACTCGGGGGCTTAGCTGCAGCCCAGTGCTCGCCTAAGCTTTTTGAAAATCCTACCGAGTGGAGAGCAGACCTCCCACTCGGGGGCTTAGCTGCAGCCCAGTGCTCGCCTAAGTTTTTGAAAATCCTACCGAGTGGAGAGCAAACCTCCCACTCGGGGGCTTAGCTGCAGCCCAGTGCTCGCCTAAGCTTTTTGAAAAATCCTACCGAGTGGAGAGCAGACCTCTCACTTAGAGGCTTAGCTGCAGCCCAGTGCTCGCCTAAGTTTTTGAAAATCCTACCGAGTGGAGAGCAGACCTCCCACTCGGGGGCTTAGCTGCAGCCCAGTGCTCGCCTAAGTGTATTGGGGAACAAGTCGATTGCAATGAGCACCTCGCTTTAACCTGCAAAAGACACCTCAAACCAAATGCAAACATATTCAACGTCGAATCCAAGTTCGGATAACACCTAACGGAACCGAAAGTGCTCAGGCGCTAAGCCTGTTAAGGTTTGTCGGTTACAAAACTCACTCGGCATACTGAGGCAAATTTAAAGTATCAAGCTCAGAAGTTTTTTACCCCTCCTGTGGAGGGCTGGAAGGTGCAACAAACTCATCCAGGTCGATTCCATCTGCAATCCGAGTGGCAGCGGCGATGAAGGTCTCCATGAAAGATCGGAAATCATGCTTCTTGGTGTTAGCCACCCTAAGGGCCGCCAGCTTGTCTTCTCGTGCATCCTTGCAGTGAATGCGGACCAGAGACAGAGCAACATCCGCGCCACACCTGGCAGAAGACTTCTTCCACTCCTGCACTCGACTTGGGACCTCGTTCAGTCGAGTCATCAGAGACTCGAGGTCGTTCTGGAGCGTCTCTCTTGGCCAGAGTGTTGTGTCGATGCGAGAAGTTGCGACCTTCAGCCTTGCGAGATAGTCGACGACAGCAGCAACGCGAGATTCAAGCCGGAGCACATTCATGGCGACTTCATCTTTCACGGGAGAGTTGATGGGATCCAGGTTTATTTCCAGTCGACCAGTCTCCTCTTCAAAGTTCTGGCAAAATTCTGCAAGCACAACCACCGAGTCAAGACAACAGTCGGAGATCACAGTTAAAATGTCTGTTTGATACAAAAGATTACCTTCAAGCATGAGGAATAGCTTCTTGGCGAGTCCACCCAGATAAGCCTCCAGATCGTTCTTCTTTCCCACCAACTCACTGGCCTTGTCATTCAGGGCAATCTTGTCACTTTTCAGTCGACTGACCTCCTTGTTGGCAGCATCAAGAGCAGCTTTCAGATTGGTGTTTTCTTCTTCAAGCTTGGTGACTGAAGCCAGCTTCTCATCTGCGAGCTTGGTCTTCTCTAAAGCCGCTTTCTGCATCTCAGCCAAGTCAAGGTCTTTCTTCTTCAGGGCATCCCTCACTTTGTCTGCAAAGTTACAGTGAGATCAGACTCTGAAACAAACGAGAGGCAAAGGCAGTCGTCGAAGGCCTCACCAAACATACCTTTAGCTTCCTCCTTCGCCTTCGTTAGGTTCTCTTGGGTCAGTTTCAGATCAAGCTCGAGCTGGATGTGTTTGTTCTCCAACTCAGTATAACGAGCCGCAAGGTCGCAGGATTTCTACGAAGAACCAATCGACAGATGTCAAAGACAATTCACTTCCGAGTGACTAAGGAAAAATCATAGCGTTTCTAAGACTACGGCCGAATACAAACATTCGACCATAGTCTCGGGGACTACACCCAGTGGGTGCACTCAGCGTGCCCCCACTAGTTTCATCAGTTAGAGTCGACCAGTCGACCAACAACAAAAAAACGGGAGGTGTTCTTCAGACTATAGTCGACTGCCAGCAGTCGACCACAGTCTCGGGGACTACACCCAGTGGGTGCACTCAGCGTGCCCCCACCGGTCTATGAATCTATTCGACCTAGTCGAGTAAGGAAAAAACTTAAGACATAAAGACTATGGTCGACTGCCAGCAGTCCACCATAGCCTTGGGGACTACACCCAGTGGGTGCACTCAGCGTGCCCCCACTAACCCAGAATTTCAATCGACACACCCAGTGGGTGTAGGACAAACTCTAGGAATTTCAGAAAGAAGAGTTTTCAGATATCATATCCTAACAGAACAGGCAGTGACCGACTGACCTGAACATTACTCTGAAGAGCTGAACTGGCGTCATAGGCTGCCTGGCTGGCTTCTCGGATTGCCTTCACTTGCTCCATCATGACCCCCGCTTGGCGTATTGCTTCTTTAGCAGCACTAGCTTGGTCTTCTGGGACGTGGTGGGTTGAGAAAAGCGAGGGTTGAGCAGCACTCGACGATGAAGGACGAGCACTCGTCAACGGCACCGCAAAGGTTACGGTAGGCCGAGTGACATTGTCTCCCTCCACGACCAATGTCTCGGGTGCTGGCACGTCCTGAGTCGCCTTGCCAGCAGACGCTTTCTTGTTCCTTCTCTGCCTCAGTGGTTCCTCGTCGTCGTCGTCGGGAAGGTCGATAACGACGTTAGATGAAGCTGCAGAAAAAGAATCAAAATTAGAGACAAGAAGCCAATCGACTGAAGACGGAACTACAAGAGTCATACCAGGTTTCGAAGTAACAACATCCTCCATCTCCTGATCTTCAGCTCTGACCGAGGTATCAGAAGTAGCAGCACTGCAGTTCCAGAAGTCAGTCGATTAGCTCATGAGTCGACCAAGAATAAGTTCATGTGGAACAGACAAACTCAAGCTACACCATTACCCTGAGATAGTGGGGATCACCATCTTCATCTTCGGCAAGACCTTCGCCGACTTCGACGGCGCCACTCGAGATTGCTTCGGAGCTTTCTCAGTCGGCACCGGAGAAGTAGTCCGAGGGCGCTTGGACGACTGCGTGACGGTTGCGACCCCCTTACCACGCTCGGCCGCGGGATCATGGACAAGCTTCGAGCGTCTTTCCGAGCGAGGAGGTACAACTTCCTCCTCCTCCTCCTCCTCTTCCTCCTCACCAGAGTCATCACCCTCATCATCGTCGTCAGCATCCGAATCCCACTCCTCCGGGCTTTCGCCCCCACTTCCTTCCTCCTCCTCAGTCGGCGTTTGCGCTCCATTGGGCATCGAGTATAACTCAGTGGTGGCCTGTCAGACAACAAACAAACAAAGGTCAATCGACCAATTCGCAGCGAAGCAGAATGAATAAAGCAAGATTACAATTGGAGATAAGTGGTCATACCGTGTCCGGTGTGTAGGTATAGTCGAGTGGTGGGATCCTCCTAGCCCCTCGAGGGTTGTCCTTATTCCCTGTGATTGCGGTCACCCACCTCTCCAGTGTGGCGTCGTCGACCGCTTCTGGATGGACCCGAGTGGTGTCTTCGGTACCACAGTACAGCCACATCGGGTGGCCTCGGTACTGAAGCGGTTGGATGCGCCGTCTAAGGAAGACCTCCAGAAGATCCATACCCGTCACTCCGTCCCGAACGAGTTGGACTACGCGCTCCATCAACATTTTTACCTGAGCTTTCTCCTCAGGAAGCACCTTCAGAGAAGAGGGTTTGTCCACTCGGTCCATGGAGAACGGAGGGAGACCAGTCGACTGCCCCGGCGTCGACTCGTCTTGGCAGTAGAACCAAGTCGACTGCCACCCTCTGACCGACTCAGGAAGGGTCATGGCCGGGAAAGTACTCTTATTCCTCATCTGAATCCAAGACCCCCGCACATCTGGATAACCTTAGTCCTCTCATCATCCGGACTCGCCTTTTTCACCGTCTGTGAGCGACAGGTGAATATGTGCTTAAAGAGACCCCAGTGTGGTCGACAACCCAGGAAGTTCTCGCACATGGACACGAAAGCAGCAAGATAGGCAATGGAATTGGGAGTGAAATGGTGGAGTTGCGCCCCAAAGAAGTTCAGAAACCCTCGGAAGAAAACACTCGGCGGCAGAGAGAATCCACGGTCTACATGAGTGGCAAGGAGAACGCACTCACCCTCCTGCGGCTGCGGTTGCACTCGGTCCCCGGAAGCCTTGCTGACCCGTGGGGGATCAGACCCTCGTTGGCCAGGTCATTGAGATCCGTCTCGGTGATGGTCGAGCGGATCCAATCCCCTTGGACCCAACCTTTGGCAGGCGGGACCTTGACGAAGATCCGCCCCGACTGGACGCTCTTCCTTCGCTTTCCCCGTCGCCGTCGCCTTCTTCGCGTGCTCCAAGGCTGCCGTCTTCTCCTTCACCATTGTCGCCAGCGAAGCACGCGAGGAGTGGATAGGCGGAGGCGAGAGCAGGCACAGCGGGCAGAGGCAAAGAGGGTAGAGAGGAGAATGAGAAGGCACTGTTCAAAAACCCTCGCCCGGCGCTTTATATAAGGACGCTTCCGAGTGGCTGACAAGTAGGCCCGGGCGGTCCTGTCACATCCCGAAACAGTCGCGCACGCATGATACGTGGCGAAAAAGGCGGCGCAGAAATCGAGGCGTCCACGCCTTATCCCATTCGAATACCGCGGTCCGCCCCGCTTTGCGCGCTTCCCAAAATTCGGATCCCACAAAATCCGCTAACGGCAGATCAATCTGTCAGACGATAGATTTCCTGCGATCCGTCGCTCGGAAGTTCACTGAGTTCAAAAGTTCACTCGACAGAAGAAAGGAATGGATCAAGGCGACTGAAAGAAAAGTTAATGCCAACGCTAAAAAAGAAAAATCGCTGATCCAGGATACGACATAATCAGAGCACGGGAAATAGGTCGGAGAAAATTATCAACTCCTTCCTCACTCGAACCTCGATCCATTTGGGGGCTAATGATGAAGTCATGTACCTAGGGTAGGGTCGTGGACCTATCTAGGATACCCTACCCAAGGACATCCTTAGAAGAAGCTACCTTCCAGTCGACCAAGAGGGACTTCACTCGACGAACTCAAGGACACTCGACAATGAAGATAGCCACTCGACCATGAAGCTAACCACTCGACGGCCAGGAGACCTAAAGTCACTCAGCACGCAACGGTCTGTCATTAAGTAGCTTTAATAGTCTTCATGGCACTTTATGAGGGCGTTACCAGTAACCCCCTGTCTTAATGTACTTTAAACCCTGCATAACTGAGGGCCGGCGGGGTCTGGCAAACTCTATATAAGCCACCCCTCCTCAGTGTAAAGGGTTCGCACCCCTGTAACTTATACGCACATAATCCAGTCGACCGCCTCCGGGCTCCGAGACGTAGGGCTGTTACTTCCTCCGAGAAGGGCCCAAACTCATAAATCCCTTGCGTATACAACTACTCCATAGCTAGGATCTTGCCTCTCCATACCTACCCCCATTCTACTGTCAGACTTAGGACCACGACAATGGACAAGACCCGTCTGTTAGCTTAGCATAATGATTGTTCAGTTTTATTGCTACTGCTTTCTTCATGTCAAATACATATTTCTCCGACTATGAGATTATGCAACTCCTGGACACCGGAGGAATGACTTGTGTGCTATCAAACGTCACAACGTAACTGAGTGATTATAAAGATGCTCTACAGGTGTCTTCGAAGGTGTTTGTTGGGTTGGCATAGATCGAGATTAGGATTTGTCACTCCGAGTATCAGAGAGGTATCTCTGGGCCCTCTCGGTAATACACAACACATGAAGCCTTGCAAACAATATGATTAACGAGTTAGTTGCGGGATGATGCATTAGGGAATGAGTAAAGAGACTTGCCGGTAACGAGATTGAACTAGGTATGAAGATACCGACGATCGAATCTTGGGCAAGTAACATACCGATGACAAAGGGAATAACGTATGTTGACATTGCGGTTCGACCGATAACGATCTTCATAGAATATGCGGGAACCAATATGAGCATCTAGGTTCCGCTATTGGTTATTGACCGGAGAGGTGTCTCGGTCATGTCTACATACTTCTCGAACCCGTAGGGTCTGTACACTTAACGTTCGATGACAATATGTATTATATGAGTTATGTGTTTTGGTGACCGAAGGTTGTTTGGAGTCCTGGATGAGATCACGGACATGACGAGGAGTCTCGAAATGGTCGAGAGGTAAATATTGATATATTGGAAGGTGGTATTCGAAAACCGGAATGGTTCAGGAGTGTTTCAGGAATTTATCGGAGTACCATGGGGTTACCGGAACCCCCCGGGGGAAGTAATGGGCCTTATGGGCCATAGGGGAGAGGCAAGGTAGGCCACGAGAAGGTGGCGCACGCCCCCCCATGGGAAGTCTGAATTGGACAAGGGGAGGGGGCGTGGCCCCCCTTTCCTTCTCCCTCTCCCTCTCCCTTTACTTCCCTCTTTCCCCCTCTATTAGAAAGGAAGGGGAAGCCAACTAGGACTAAGAGTCCTAGTAGGACTCCCCCCATGGCGCGCGCCCTAGGGCCGGTCTCCTTGAGGGTGTCCTGGATTAGGGGGTCCTCGGGTGTCCGGGCTACTGAATGTGGGCCAGACTAATGGGTCGTGAAGATATAAAGCGGAAGACTTTCCTCGTGCCCGGGTAGGACTTGCCTATGCGTGATGGCAAGATTGGTGTCTGGATATGTAATTTTCTTCCTCTAAAAACTAACTTTGTATAACCCTAGTTCCCTCCGGTGTGTATATAAACCGGAGGGTTTAGTCCATAGAGGCTATCAGAATTCACATAGGCTGGGCAGCTAGGGTTTAGCCATTATGATCTCGAGGTAGATCAACTCTTGTAAACCCTATACCTATCAAAGAAAATCAAGCAGGACGTAGGGTTTTACCTCCATTAAAAGGGCCCAAACCTGGATAAACATTGTGTCTCCTTTGTCCGTTGTTACCTTCGATCCTCAGACGCACAGTTCGGGACCCCCTACCCGAGATCGGCCGGTTTTGACACCGACATTGGTGCTTTCATTGAGAGTTCCTTTGTGTTGTCGATAGAAGGATCGATGGCTCACCTTGTCATCAATAACAATATTACTTCTGGAAGGACCCTAACTCTAGGACAAGTCCTCCAGCTTGTCGGTTTTACCATGGGTGCTCGCTCGGTCGTTAAGACAACGGCAGCCCCACAATCGCCAAGCATCATCTCCGCATCAGCCTGGAACACTCTGAAAAGATGGATCCGGCAGACGTCTCGTCTTTGAATGAGCTACTAGATCGCATCGCCGCCCTGGGGGTCAAACCAGACTATGATTGGATTGGGCTTCAACCTGATCAGAAGGAGATCAAGTCCCCACCAATCACCCATCTGGTAGCGGTCATTGAGGAACGAGCCGAGGATGCTTCTTCCCCTATGTTAAGAACCAGCTATGTTCATATTTCCGAGCCCAACGAGCCGGATACCCATCCTCGGGAAGAGACTTCATGTCCTCCGAACATAGGATTAGGCATTGAGCCCGGAAGTCAACAGGACCTTCCTGATCCTAAACTGGTGACCTCGGAGATTCTTCAAACTCTGGATCCAATGGTGGGTCGGGATTCGGATTTTAGCCCACCCACCCACCCACCACAATCAATATTCACCAAGTAATTCAGGCCCTCCAGACATATGTGACCTAATGTATGTACGACAGAAACATCAGGAAACGGTCCACCACTTCTGGGCCAGATTCCTGCTTGTTAAAAACAAGATTAAAGATTGTTGCGACGATGACGTGATTTCAGTTTTTTCCCGTAACTGTACGGACGAGGGATTTCTCAATGCCCTCAAACGCTGCTGCATGTAGCACTTTACAGATTTAGCACACATAGTACAGAAGTACTGCGTGATGGAAAGCGCCTGGAAAGCCCAGACAGCCCGGTGGGAACCCCCTTCCTTTAAGAAACCCACCGTACAGGCAAAACGGACGCACCCTTATGAAGCATCCGACCACAAGCCCATTGACAAGAAAAACAAACCCTTCACGGGATATAGAACCGTCCTTGATAAACTGCTTGACAAGCCCTGTCAGATACATACGACGCCGAGCACCGAACCAACGCATAGCCTTCGAGCATGTTGGGTACTCCGGCAAGTGGCTAAAAGCGGTGAGGCTGTCCTCACCAGTACTACTCCAGAGAAGCATTCTTCGGAGGATGACGATTTCAACGTCTTCACGGTCTTTGATATGTCTCCAACATATCTACTTTTCCTAATGCTTTTCCTCTTGTTTTGGACTCTAATTTGCATGATTTGAATGAAACTAACCCCGGACTGACGCTGTTTTCAGCAGAACTACCATGGTGTTGTTTTTGTGTAGAAATAAAAGTTCTTGGAATGGAACGAAACTTTGCGAGGATTTTTTATATGAATAAAGAGAATTTCTGGAGCCAAGAGGTACCTAAGGGGGGCACCTGGGTGGGCACAACCCACCAGGGCGCGCCTGCCCCCCAGACGCGCCCAAGTGGGTGCTGTCCACCTGGTGGCCTCGCTGACCCTTAAACCGACACTATAAAATCTCATTATTCCAAAAAAATAGGGAGAAAGAATTATCGCGTTTCACGAGACGGAGCCACCGCCGTCTCCTGTTCTTCATTGAGAGGCCAGATGTGGAGTCCGTTTTGGGCTCCGGAGAGGGGGATCTTCGATCTTCATCATCACCAACACATCTCCATCGCCAATTCCATGATGCTCGCCACCAGGAGTGAGTAATTCCTTCGTAAGCTCGTTGGTCGGTGAGGAGTTGGATGAGATTCATCATGTAATCGAGTTAGTTTTGTTAGGGCTTGATCCCTAGTATCCACTATGTTCAGAGATTGATGTTGCTATGAATTTGCCATGCTTAATGCTTGTCACTTTGGCCCTGGGTGCCATGATTTCAGATCTGAACCGTTTATGTTATCACCTTTATATCCATGTTCTAGATCTGATCTTGCAAGTTATAGTCACCTACTACATGTTATGATCCTGCAACCCCGGAGTGACAATAGTCGGGACCAATCCCATGGATGACCGTAGTTTGAGGAGTTCATGTATTCACCGTGTGCTAATGCTTTGTTCTAGTTCTCTATTAAAAGGAGGCCTTAATATCCCTTAGTTTCCAATAGGACCCTGCTGCGACGGGAGGGTAGGACAAAAGATGTCATGCAAGTTCTTTCCATAAGCATGTATGACTATTTACGGAATACATGCCTACATTATATTTATGAACTGGAGCTAGCGCCGTATCGCCCTAGGTTATAACTGTCTCATGATGAACATCATCCAATGAGTCACCGGTCCAATACCTACAAATTTATCTTATATTGTTCTTGCTAAGTTACTACTATTTCTACTGCTATCGTTACTGCTACAATATCACTGCTATCACTGTTACCGTTACTGTTGCTATCATCAAAACTATCATATTACTGTGCTACTAATCACTTTGCTGCAGATAATTAATCTCTAGGTGTGGTTGAATTGACAACTCAGCTGCTAATACCTTCAGATATTCTTTGGCTCCCCTTGTGTCAAATCTATAAATTTGGGTTGAATACTCTACCCTCGTAAACTGTTGTGATCCCCTATACTTGTGGGTTATCAAGACCTTTTTCTGGCCCCGTTGCCAGGGAACATAGCAATATTTGTTGCGTCACTTGGGATTATTATCATATTGTCACTATGAGTAATCTTAAGGATGCTAAGACTAAGATTTCTCCCTCAAAGACGAGGGGAGGTAAGGAACTGCCATCCAGCTCCGCTTTAGAGTCACTGTTATAAGTAAACTTGCAACACCACAACATGCTATTAATTTTGATATGTCGCAAGTTATTGATGCTGCTACTTCTTCCATGAATGCTACTCATGATGATGCTAGTACCTTGCTTGATGATGATGTGCCACTAGGTGAACTTCTTGATGAACAAATTGCTAGAGTAAGACAACATGATATTGTTGAATCTGATGATGAACTTCAAACTGAAAATCTTGAAACACCTACTAGAACTAGTCCTCCTAGATATGAATTGCCAAAGGTATCGAAAGGTTATACTATGAGTGAGGAGGCAACTAGAGATATTCTTGCTTGTAAGGATAGAGATGATCTAGAGAAATTATTATGCAAGTATAAAGAAAGATCTCGGAATGCTAAAATGAAATGTGATCCTGAGTTTGCTACTTCACCTATTGTTATTGATGATAAGGATTATGAATTCTCTGTCGACCTAGAGTTAATTACTTTGGTTGAATCTGATCCTTTCCATGGTTATGAAACTAAAACTATTGTGGCACATCTTACTAAGTTGAATGATATAGCTACCCTTTTTGCTCATGATGAGAAGATTCACTACTATTATATTCTCAAGTTGTTTCCGTTCTCATTAAAGGGTGATGCTAAAGCTTGGTACAATACTCTTGCTCCTGGTTCTGTTCGTAGTCCCCAGGATATGATCTATTACTTCTCTGAAAAATATTTCCCTGCTCATAAGAAACAAGCTGCCTTGCAGGAAATATTTAACTTTGTGCAAATTGAAGAAGAGAGTCTCCCACAAGCTTGGGGGAGGCTTCTCCAATTGCTTAATGCTTTGCCTGATCATCCTCTTAAGAAAAGTGAAATACTTGATATCTTCTATAATGGACTAACTGATGCTTCTAGGGACTTCCTAGATAGTTGTGCTGGTTGTGTTTTCAGGGAACGAACTATTGGGCAAGCTGAAGAATTATTGAATAACGTATTGAAAAATTATGATGAGTGGACTCCTCCTGAAACACCTATTAAACCCACTCCAAAGAAGAGGGGTATCTTATCTCAGTCCTGAAGATATGCAAGAGGCAAAGAAATCTATGAAGGAAAAAGGTATTAAGGCTGAGGATGTTAAAAATTTACCACCTGTCGAAGAAATACATGGGCTTGAAGTACCACCACACTAGTACGCGTCGGTGCTATACAAACGGTTTTCACCCCTTTCCGCGACGACATTTGGAACCGTCACCAAGTGAGTGTGGGCAATAGGGGGGTCCTTCCCACACGACCCACAAACCGTCGGGGATAGGGAGCCAAGATGCATATACAGTACTCCTACTCATTTGTGCTTGCATTGCCATCGCAGTCAGTATTCTCTGGTGCTACGTTTAGGATGCGCGGCCCATAACAAAAGGTTCACTATTATAGAACGTGTATGATAAGCATTCCCAAACCGTATGCGATAACTAATTAAGAAGATTAGCTAATGGTCGTACGAGTGTCGGACAGGATTATGAAACGTCGGACCGTCGTAAAATCATCGTACATGACAACTATCGCACACGTTATTCTATGGTGCAATGTTTACGATGCATACTTCATCAGAAACAGTTCATGGTTGCGAATCGTGTACGATAAGGCAACTATTACAAACGTTTAGTTTGCCCGCACCATTTTTGATATTGTCTGACATCGCACACGCTTTGCAAACGGCAACTATGTGCACGCTTGCACATGTTTCCTCTCTGTGAACCGTCTCGGGTTCTGGTGTATATCACAAACGTTTGTGTTTTACCAACCGTGTGTGCCGTAACGATATGGGGAGCGTAATTTCACTGTAATTTAATTGCTGCTATATCAAATTGTACCGGATTTGAATTTGAATTTGAATGTATGCTATAGCTTTATTCATATCCATCAGGTTCAGACAACCAATGCATTATTCGATTCATAGGTACATATCAAGAATTACATAAGAACCAAATAAAGAATGATGAACCACAGTTGTATACTTGTACTATTAAAGACGGTAAAGAAAGAGGCGAAATACATTTTGGTTGCTGAACAAGGTGAAGCAAATGCCCATATTGTGCCCTCCTCCATGCAGAAGGCATGCACGACTCTAGTCCAACCCCTTGTGATGGTCGACCGCCCATCCTTCACGGTCTTCATGAAAACATCTAGATAATCATCGTGTTCTGGTAGAAATACTTTAACCTTTGCATGCCTACCAATCATGTAGGTTGAGAGGTAATCTTGAGTAAACTACTTCGGGAACCATTGCAAGGGAAAAAAGATTCAGACATTGTCATCTAACACAACTCATTATGGGCAGTAAAAAGAAGGCTGCAGAGTTCTCACTTACCACCATGCAGTTCGCTGTTGTATTGGATAAAGTGTAAACAAATAGTTTAATTGCCATCTTTTGACCCATTTTACTAACAATCTTTATCAGCTTCCTCACTTGATGCTGGTTCATCGATATCTCATTTCCCCATACACAGAAAGGGTCGAAGCGCAGATCTTTACCAATGACATATGTACCTAAAAGCACCAAGTTAATATTAGAAGCTAAACACTAATTGCACAATGATGTAGTACACCACTCTTTTATAATATCTTATAACATCATATACTCACATATTAGATGAATTAACATCTTATATTATGGGCCAGAAGGAGTTTATTGCATTCTTACAAATTAACGGTTGATTAACTGCTGCTGTATCCATGGGTTAGAGTTAGTTTGAGCTAGTTTGGGCTCAAATAGCCCTAAAGTATATCTAAACATGAGGGCTAGTTTGAGCTAGTTGCATCTATAACCCACCCGAAAAAACTATCCAACCCAAGAGGTGCTAATTGGAGCTAGTTCTCCTAGTGCATTAATTGTCAATCTAAGTATCTAACCCTGTCATCCAAACACCTCTTTGGATGGAGTTAGTTCAGGGTTAGTCATGAGCTAGAAACTAACGCTGACCTCTAGCTAAGTTGAGTATCCAAACAGGGTTGTGTTGTTGTTGTTGCTGCTCTTCTACATATATGTAGACATCATCAAAACATTAAGGTAACACTCCTCCTTGCTGCTATGTAGCCCAGGATTGCATATGTAGACATTAAGTACAGTGCATGTTGCTTTGTAGCCTCAGATATATTACATATGGCCCTAGTTAACCTAATGATAAATGGGTTGCAGATATATTCAGTTAAAAGTCTGATTTACAGATTAGTCCCTTATCAGCCCCCGGCCTATATGGTACCAGCTATCGATATCCTGAACAGTGAGCATATATAAGCCATGGGATGAAAGTAACCTCAATGGAAAACAACAATTGTTCCTAGAATTGTCCTGTGTAGGTACATCGACAAGCATGTTAAGCACAATAGGCTAAACATCAACCAAAATTATCCATGGCACACAAAATAATCTCAAAAAGATAGCTTCAGTGTGCATGTTTAAGCACGCTAGTAAAGCAAAACAAGTGGAAAAGTGTGTTAACTACAACAGGCCTAACATTTAACAACAACCAAACATAGTCATTCAAACTGGTATTGTGCTAGTCTAAATACACTGGTTATTGTTAAATAAAAATGGAAAGACGTGTTAACTACAAGATGCAGCAACCAAATGTAGTCATTCATAGTGGTATTGTTGAAACTGGTATTGATGAAATTGAACTGCACAGTTCATACTTGTACATATAGAACATCACGTTGTGAATAACTGGAATAAACAAGGCATACTATGAACAACCAAAGATAGCATTTGAAACTGGACATGTGCTAACTACAAACAACAGAACAACAAGAAAACTTTAAAAGAGGCATATGCTAGCTATAACAGGCTTAACAACAAGCAGATATATGCATTCCTATCGGTATCACTAAAAAAGCGACACTCCGTGACATTTAGGGGCGAACATTTTTTTCTGTCATGCTTATGACACTTCTATGACGATAATTGTGACAAAACCTGGTATCATCATAGATGTGGTGGGCTCCTACTTCTATGACAAAAAATCATGACAGAAAAAGGGCTTTTCATCTTGGGCGGGTCGGAGACGCAGCTGCATGACATTGTTTGGGCCGTCCATGACAGAAAAACCGTGGTAGAAGCGAGGGCGAGGAAAATATCAGGGAGTTCCCGGTTACGGTAGGTGGTCAGGGGCCGAGAGATGCGTGTTTCTCTCATACACGTACATGCGTGGGTGCGAGGCATTGGGCTCTAACTGAACCCGAGCGAGGTGTTTGCCTACCCGAACCCGAGTGATTGCACTGCGGGCTACACGTTACTGAACCCGAGCAATCGATCGATGGTTGTTAACTGAACCCGATCGAGCGATTCCTTCATTCGCTACTACTGCTAACTGAAGACGATCGAACCTGCTGCCTCCTTCCCTTGATGAACAGTGAGTGTTGTTGGGGGGGTGGATGAACAGTTCCCGATGGGGGGTTTGATGAATATGACCCCGTGGTGTTGTCGCTGGATGAATAGGACCCCAATCGATCGAGCCAGTTGGGCGTGGATGAACAGGACCCCGTGGAGGGCTGGATGAACAGGACCCCGTGGAGGGAAGGTTGAACAGTAGCCGGTGGAGGGCTAGTTGAACAGTAGCCGGTGGAGGGCTGGATGGATAGTAGCCCGTGGAGGGGTGGTTGAACAGGACCCAGTGGAGAGGGCTGGTTGAACAGTAGGCGATGGAGGAGCGGTGGAGGCTGGATGAACGGGAGCCCGTGGATGAACAGTCGCAGGTGGAGGCTGGAGGAGGTCAACGGTGGATGAACAGTAGCCCGTCGAGGCTGGAGGAGATTGACAGTGGAGATGAACAGTATCTCGTGGAGTCCCGTTTGGCGGTACGCCACACCCCTGTCGATGAACAGGACCCCCATTTCGACCGTAGCGCTCCAACACAAGTCTGTTTCCTCCGTTTTATGGTACGCCACACCCCTCCCGATCAACAGGACCCTGTTTCGATCGTAGGAGGTCCAACAGAAGTATGTTTCCTCTGTTTTGCGGTATGCCAGACCCCTCCCAATGAACAGGATCCCGTTTCAACTATGGCTGGTCGAACACAAGGTCGTTTGCTCCATTCTGCAGTATGCCAGGCCTTGTTTCCATCAGCTTTTCCGTCCAAGACGGTTGGCTCTCGATGAACATGACGTATTCCGTTGCCTCCCCATGAATACGGCGCATTCCATAGCCTCCCCATGAACACGACGACAACGCAGTTACTCTGTTCCGACCCAGCCATGTACATGAGCCCTGGCCGTAAGTATGCGCGAGTAGGCATTCGAGACCCCACCCGTATGTATGTACGTGGCCGTATTTACTTTCTTGCACCCTGGCCGTTGTATGTATATGTAGATGCTACGTGCGCGCCTCTACTACGACACGTGCGCGCCTCTACATCGATCAGTATGTACGTACACATTCACGACCAGAATTACAATGCTATGTATGCGTCGACCAGGTGGGTCCGGACTGTCAGGCACTTCCTTGTGTGCGAAGATGTAGCTGGTGGGTTCCAGTAGTCAGGGGGCGAATCATTTTTTTCCTGTAATATGGACACACTTCCTTGCGTGCGAAGATGTAGCTGGTGGGTCCCAGCAGTCAGGGGGGAAACGTTTTTTTCGCGAAATACGGTGGCACGTCCGGTGGGTCCCTGCTATCAGGTGGAGGAATAATTATTTTGCGCGTAATATGGAGGCACTTCCTTGCGGCTGCCGTGGACCTAGTTGTCAGCCTCTCCATGTATAGTACTCTTCCGATGGAAGTCATTCCTTGACCACGTTGACCACACCGCGCCGAGAGCACCAGCGCCGTGGAGGACGGCGAGGCCTAGGATGGGAATGACACGGAGTTGGGGAAGACACGACAGTGGAAGCCCACGTGGAGAGGAGTATGAGGGTTCACTTGTTCGGCTGCGGTGTGAGGCTGCCGTCGCCGTAGAATAACAGGTGGTGTGGGTGAGTAGAGGGATGGCCTGGCCAGCGGTGGGAATAGTAGGGGTCGGTGAGGCCTCCGCGGCATCACAACCGGCCATGGGAGGCAGGAGCACGCGGCACGACCGGCGCTGGTTTGGGCGGCTGAAGCAAGAAGACCAGAGGTTGAAGAAGCACTATGGCCGTTGGATGGACATCGTACGGTCACTAGAACTAGAATCATTCATATTTACTAAGTTGACAAAGCCCTCCGTCCCCATCAACTTAGTAGGCCCGCAAGTCAGGCTCCTACTATGGTGGGTCCCAGCTGGTAGGGGGTATTCATTCTTTTGTGCGCAATAAGCAGGCACGTCCTTGCGTGCGAAGATATAGCTGGTGGGTCCGACCTGTCAGCAGGGGGAACATTTTTTCGCGAAATACAAAGGCCCTTCCGGTGGCTCCCAGATGTCAGGTGGAGGAATAATTATTTTTCGCTTAATAAGGAGGCATTTCCTTGTATGCGGCAGTGGATCCAGCTGTCAGCCTCTCCACATATAGTCCAGTTCCGATGGATGTCGTTCTTTGACCATGTTGACCACGCCGCGCCGAGAGCACCAGGGCGGTGGACGACGACGAGCCTATGAAGAGAACGACACAGAGCCGGGGAAGACACGACAGTGGCTGCCCATGCGGTGGGGAGTACGAGGGTTGACTGGTTCGGCTGCCGTCGCCGGAAAATAACATGAGGTGTGGGTGAGTAGAGGGATAGACAGGCCAGGGATGCGAGTATGGTGGGGCCATGAGGCCTGCCCGGCAGCACAGCCGGCCACAGAGGCGGGAGCAGGCGGTTCCGCCGGCGCTGGTTTGGGTGGCTGGAGCAGGAAGATCGGAGACTGAAGAAGCACGATTGCCATTAGATTGACATCTAACGGTTTGACATTGGTAGAGTTGATTGTTGACTAAGTTTCTTTTTTTGAGAAACCTCGTGTACGCATGAACTTAGTAGGCCCACAAGTCAGCCTCCAAATCTATGGCAGACAACATAGAGCCAATTTGCTATTTTTTAATAATTTGCAGCCCATTTTCTAATTCTTAAGTAATTTATTACAGCCCATTTTTTGCCCAAGACCACGATCAAAAAGTTCAACCTTATTTTGCATATTTCAGTGGAGTCTGAACTGTTGTAATCCCGAAATGATAAACATTTTTTCTAAGAACTTATTGATCTGCCAAAAAATCGTTTTGTTTTTGTAAGCAAATATGACGTGGGACAATTGAGTTGGTTTAAGGGAAAACCAGCGGTAAAAAAGTTAGCGCTGGGAGGGAAAACAACAATAAAAATAAGGATGTAAATGTGAAAAGGGAACTTTATGTATTTTCAATATAATGACACGTGTATATGAACTAGTGAAACTATAGGTAGAGATTAGAAAACAGATGTAGGACATGGTGTTTCAAGAGGAAAATAGGACAGGGCTGTGTGTTTGATCAGCTCCTGATCCGTGGGATCGAACTTGACGCCATCCGGTAGCACCGGCCAATCCTTCTTGGACTTGCATCGGTTAATTCCAGTTATATGGTACTCAATGTATGATCAATCAACTGTTTTAAGTGAATGATGAAAGATTTCGACAGATAAGTGGTACTCCAAATCTGAAGTCCAGAATACCCGAACACGCCGCCGAGATTCTTGTGTCACCTCACATGCAGCGTGTTATCACGTCAATTCAATGTGTGGACATGATGAATAATTTGACTGCCGTATACTAGCACTGCGACTGTACTACTTACTAGTCGTATTTAGTGTCACATTTTAAACATAGGTTTAACTAACAAGTACGCACTTGAAGCCTAATTGATATATATGGCTTCTGCACAACATCTCCATCATCATTATCAGTACATCCTACGGAGGTGACTTAGGATGCACTTGATCCCAGAAAGGTATCTATCCTTCAAACCAGACGAGTGCTTCAAACTAACAATAATACATAATATCCAACAAAAGAGGGTCATGCTACAACAGCAGAATACATGGCTCAATTTAGATATCAATACGAATCAAGTTGTGCATATTTGCTGTTGGCATGAACCACATCGCAGCATGTCGAGTTTGCAAAAGCCATCCATTGCATGGAAGCTTGATGCCTTTCACACACTGAAGATTATCTGGCAACAAGCTGTGTCGACGAATCTCTCGATATGGTGATTCATGAAACCCATGGTATGATGTGTAAACACAGCCCCCCTTGGCGAATGGAAGTTGCACAGCACGGTAATCATCATCGGTGATATGATCAATGATTGGTTGGATTATCGGATAATTGAGCCCGAGGAACATGGAATGGTTGCCGAGGCTGTAAACCCGCCTCCAGTTGAATACGCCTGGCCCAACAGAGCTGGGATCTTTCTCGAACACGAAGCAGCCATAGCCATCAATGTCACGAACGCCCCAGGCATTGTACTACATGTGGTTTGATGTAATGGTTTGGTCAATTTGGTACATGTGAATGAGCATCAAATGACCGCCGTCAACTGAATGAGCGATAAACCACCATCCATCGGTTGGTATGATTCTAGGTCCTAGAATCATGAAGGTCAGCGCATTTGCGTCTGCTGCAACAATTCAAATTGGTGACCAAAAGGACAAAAATAAACAATCATGTTCAAAGTATGTGTGGAATTAAGATTATTATAATAGTGATACATATGATAGACAGAGAATTGCAATGGCATGGTCATAATCATACCCCAAGTAAAAAAAATAAGCCAATGGCTTTCATATTCTAGCAATATGTCATGGTTCAAACATCATGTAACAATGAGAGGAAAACAACTATGATAGGGCCTACTCATATTCTACCATAGCACCTACTACTGTTCTCATATCAACTCTAAGCAATAACACGCGTTGTTATAAAAATCTTGGAAATGAGAGTAACATATAGCAATCATGAGGTTATGCTCATAATATCTATTCTAATGATCATTAGATGCCAACTGTTCTCATATCAACTCTAACAATAACATGTGTGGTCATAAAAATCTAGGAAATGAGAGGAACATATAGCAATGATGTGGGTATAGACATTCTATCTATTCTAAATTTGTAACAATGAACATGCAGACGTATTCATAAGGTAAAGATGAGATGAGATAGAACAATTACACGACGATAGATTCCAGCAGTATAGGCAGCCAATCTATGCGTCGACCGCGTAAACGATGCCATCGTGCACTATAGCATCAGACAGAAATGTTGCCTCAACAGGATTGACGATGAGCCATAACCATGTATGGCGACTGGATTCCAGATAGACTAATCCCATGTTGAACAAGGCAATGAGCTTGTAATGCATGTAGCCTTTTGATGTATGGGCACTTCGAAGATTACAACTTTCAGCAAACAGAGGTCGAGCCAAAAGCTTGACATGTCTCGTGCATAGTAGGCAGGAGTGTCCGGCGGGCTGCGAGGATCGACGGTGGCAGTATCCAACGATGGAAGGGTGATCTCTCGCTGGGTGTAGATATCCATGAGACGCCACGTACTACCGGATTGGTGGACGAGGACGATCTAGTTGGCCTTCATGTCCGCCCAGTAGTGGCCGCGCATGAAGGACAGGTGGACGGGTAGTGGTAGCATGTCGAGGGGCACCATGACAACCTCCGTAGGATCGTTAAGTCGGTGTCTGGGCCACCTACGAGGATCGGGCATCAGCAAGCAGGGTGTCTTGAAAAGAGCCAGTCGGTTGCGGACGAGTAGATGGTACAAAGACACCGAACATGCGTCCAGACGGACGGTGCTGAGTAGGTCCATACGATTACTGATCTGCTCCAAGAGAACATCGGGGAGGGAATTCCAATCGCGCCTTTGTGTGTCAGTCGGTTCTGCCATTGGGGTTTTTGGTTCCTGCGAGCCAGCGGGGAAGTGGATTCGGGCGGGCGAGCGAAGAAGCTTCTCCTCGTGTGGCCGAGCAGTGAGCGGGGGGATATGGTACGTGCGAGCTACCAAGGAAGATGGCGCGGGTGGTCAAGCAGTGAGCGGGGGGTAATGGTGTGCGACCGACGATGGGGTAGGGAGGAGGAAGAATAAGAGAGGAGGAAGAAGAGTGAAAGACGGGGAAGAAAGTGCATTAAATCTCAATTCTACTAGTACTACTACCAGGATATACCATCCTTCGGAGTGTAAATAGTTACACCGATGACATGTGGGTCTACCTCAAGAGGGCCCATATGTCAGTTAATGGAGGAGAGAGGTGCATAGGCGTATTTGCGGAAGCGTGCTCTACTGGCAAACATGATGGCAGTACTGGGTAAGGCTGATTTAGTAACACCAACACGCTGGTTCAGCTTATTAATTAAGTGTCCCATCTGCTGCAGCGTGTATTGTCGCTTCACTGCGAAGACTAGTTGAATAGTTCTCTCTTACCGAGATGGGGAATAATGGATCGCGAAGACTTCCTATCTACAATATCCTTATTCCTCTACGTTCACTTCACTCATTTTGCTCCATACGTAGTCACTTGTTAAAATCTCTAGAAAGACAAATACTCCGTATTTGGGAACAGAGGGAGGCTTTTACTCCGTATTTGGGAACAGAGGGAGTATCACCATATGGAGGGAACAGAGGAAGCTTGAAATATGAACATGTCAATGGGAGGGAGTAAAAGCCTCATGCATGCATGCATGCAACATGCAACACTCACACGTACACATGGACGCACGCAACACTCACACACCCATGCGGCACACAGCACACGATGCAACACACACGCTCACGCTCAAGTGCTCAACCTACTCCCTATGTCCGTGAAAAGACTATACATTTAGAGATTTACACATTGACCAGGGCATAATTAACGCCCAAAAGTAGCAGACTTATGTGTGCATGCGACCATTGAGAGAAGAAGATTAAATGAAGGTTGTTGCATGCCATAATTAAGGATAGACATGTAGCCTATACCTAGAGCACAAGTTGGTGCATTAGTCAATCAGTATCAATTTAGATTAAAGGCTAAATGCATTGGAAGTGTAGATGTACACTCTTTGTTTTTAGCCGATGTACACTCTTTGTTGGAAGACCGAGGGAGTACACGTGCATGCACTCACATACACATCCAGGGTGGTTCGCGCGCAAGGGTTAGACTCCTATCGCGCCTGCATAAAGTTTTGTTTAACTGATTTCTTTGCTCTGCCAACTGACAGGTGGGACCCAGAAACTAGGTGACAATTTAACCAGTCAACAAAGTGCCACGTCGACTATGTGGACGGTCAGTAGGGTGCAATACGGTGCTCTACGATGAGCTAGTGATCGTATAATCACCGCAAAACTATATATAGTGACCATAAAGAGCGTATTGTTACATATGTTGACCACCCGTGTATTTTTCTCATTTCAAATTAAGCCATATTAACCAGAAAGGACGCAGTATGGACTAGTACTAGTACTGCTTTGATGTGTCCCATCAACTCGCCGAACGAGGAGAAGCCTGCTTACTATGCCTCTCCCTCGCCCACGCGCGCGGTGGCTCGCAGGACGAGGAGAGGGTTTTGACTACAACACCCTCTCCCTCTTCCTCTCCCCCGCCCTCGCCCTCACGGTGGACGTGCATCAGTTCAATCGGTGTCAGGTTGCCAGAAGCATATTGTACTGTAGCATCATCATTGTTGGACCTTCCGAAGAGGCGAAGAGCCAAGTGCAAGGTTCACATGAGTACGAACTGTTGAACCTCCCAAAGAGGCAAAGAGACAAGCACAAGGTTTTATAGGAGTTGTCGTCCTAGTAGGAGTATACTACAACTATAGCGAATGATGCTATTGTACGATGCCTCCACGTCACCTATATCCAAAGACGTGCCACCTTTTTTCCTCAAAGAGCGCGTTGGATCCCGTGCAACAACCACACAAGTTGTATGTACACATAACACATTTACTAGTAATAAATTCTAAAGGACAAATGCTAGTATGCCACACAAGTTCATCTCCAATTCATGTGATAAATTTGTGCACGACTAGTCTACATATATTCACAGCGCTATCGTTCACAATTTACCATACTCCACTTACACGTTATAGATGGGCTACATGTCCTCCTCCAGGTTCCAGTCCCAGGTGTTCTTCATGGATGGCACGATCCATAGCGGTGGGCAACGGGAATCATTGTCGCAGATTTCTAGTCCGGTTCCACAAGATGGAGACTCATCCAAGCTGAAGCGGCATAAATCAAGGATAGCATGTCCCAGCATGTCGTTCAACCGGCGGTGCGCACTGAAGACACAACCATGCTTCATGAATGGCAGGCCTTCCGTGTCATGCACGGAAGGTGGCATCCGCTTCACAATGGGGTAGCTGTCCCCAATGAAAAGCAAGTACTCTCCAAGAGTGTTCCTCGACACCCACGTAGCATCACGGGGGTCGAACTTGGCGCCATTCATCTGGTACACATGACATCTCAGATCTGGACACATGGTGACGTACATAGTCAAGGTCCATGCATAATAATGTTGTGCTCAAATATGGCGATCAGTAATACTGTGCAGAAAATAGTAATACTCCGGTATAGAGGAAGTAAAATAACCGGCTTATTATATATAGCCACTCTTGGCTACATGGATGAGATAGTAAGACATGGAAAAACAAAAATGGTGGCAGCTAGTGGGTTCAAGTCTTCAAGGGCCTAGCTAGCTATATGCGTCCTCCAAGGTAAAAAGTACTCCTACTAGTACTAGTAAGTAGTACAACAATGAAAGAGAAGGCGAGAGGGTTAAAAAATGTAATACTAAATGGAATACCTGGGTAGATGGTGACGGTCCGATTGTGGTAGATTGTGTGACCATGTTGCACATCAGTGGTACCATGGGTAATGACTGCTAAGATAGTTGATCCCAATATGCTTAAGTCAGCTACAAGGTTCCAGGTTAGACCGAATCGCGGATGCAAATGCACATCCAGGATCGGTGATCTTATTTTGATTGGGGGATGAATGGTCCCTGCAAAATAATGGAGTAACGTTAGGGATGCAAAAGATGGTTTGTGGATTCCATTTGTAATCTCCCGTACCGCAGGATGGAAACCAGATGAAACAAGTCCCCTGGCTTGTCACCGCGAAGATGCGACCTACATGGCGCATGGCGTCTTCGAGCGTGTAGGGATACAAATCTGTCACGGCAATCATGTGCCAGCCTTTGCCGTTACTACCTCTTGCATTGATGGCAACCCTTATGTCAAACACCGCGTTGAGATAGTAATCGTCGTAGCCACGTCGGTTTGTCGGCGGGTCCACAATTGCTATCTTCTTCAATCTCATGTAGGCATCATCATACATATTCAAGCCCATCCAGTCCGGAAGGCCGATCCCAATGGTGGAGAAGGGGTCTACCGGAACGGCCGCACTGCTGTGGATGTTATGCAAAATGATGGTGGTATCCGGCTGGAGGTATGCAATCCAATATTCGTTGGCACCGACCCAGACCTATATATAAGACGGCGGGCAGCGGAGAAATTACCGGATGGAAATGGAATAACTAAGTACTACATGATCAAACTCCATAACTGACCTGCTCATCGGACAAAATCCGACTACCTCTCAACATCGACAACTGTAGTGGAGTCAACGTGCAACCATGGCCAGGGAGCGGTGGACTGTTCGAAGGATTGTCCCATAGAAGAACCTTCTCCTCGAGGATGCATGGAAGACCAACAAGCATGGCCTTTTCCCAAGCTTGTTTAATCACCGTATTGAAAAAGTTGGTGCAGGAATCACCGAGTCTTGCGGCGGTGAGGACGTCGGAGCGGCGTGCGATTTCTCCCAGAGGATCGCCGTCCAAGGTCTCGCAGCCCCGACGAGGAGGAGAACCGCCTGGCGAATCCATGGGAGCAGCGACAAACTGCCTTCTCTTCGGGGGGAGGGGAACTGGCGAGGAGGATATAAGAGCGTAGTAACCGCAAGGCCTCGTCCCTTCCAACTGTAGCTCCTCGATCGTTCCATAGCGAAGGGGTGAGGCTATTATTTATTACGTACTCGTACTGTAGCAGTACTAGTACTACTTTCTCAACTGGTAGTGCGATGTAGTATACTTCTAGTATAGTGCACCAGTTTTGAACTCTTGAATCTCACGACCAAGGAGCTATAGTTGGAATTGGAGGGTACTACTGTTCTCTAGAACCATCATTGTACTATCAATTCAAGGAAAGTACACCTGCGTAGTGGGTACTCTCGGTGCTCTATTCAAGCGCGTAGCTGGCCTATTCAGTCGCTCCTCCCACGCACACACTAGCAGTCTGTTTATCAGCAAGGGTTACTGCAGGGGCAGAACATTTGAGTTATTTGATACAGCGAGACTAGGCTTTTCGCTTCCATTTGTGGAGGTGTAATGGATCTCGTCGAACTTTGTTAGTAGTTCCTTCTTTATGAATGAGATGAGGCAAAGCTTTTGCATCCGTTTAAAAAAACACATCAAGATGAATTTCTTTTATAGAGCCAATAATGGAGTGAAGTCCATGCGTGCAATGCCACAAGCTACAGCGTAGTAGAGTACAAGTAGCACTTTACGTACAGAGCCATATTGCACAGCTCCCAATGCCATGCCAGGCTTTTTCGGCTCCTCGGGCTTAATTGGGAGGCACTAGTTTAAATATGCTACTAGCTGATGAGGAAGCTACAAGAGAGGTGCGGCTAGGGCGAGCACGCGAGCCACGAGATGATGGGAAGGAAAACCCGTTCACGTGGCTAGGCAATCCAGTGCACCCAGATTGTGGTGCCGCACGTCCATTCGACTTCAAAACTTGAACTACCCATGTACAATATTGGCTCGCAACAAAGTTACTATTTAAGAAAAAGGCCGCCGTGCATTCGGCCGGGATCGAACCCACAAAATGAGGTATACACTCCCGCGACCACTAGTAGTACTCGTTGGAGTACAATGCAACCTAGAATCGCCTTTTGTCGCTAGTAGTACATTATTCCTTACAAGAAACCACTAATAATGCCAAGAAACCACTAATAATGCCAAGAAACTACTACCACTTGCATACGTGGCAGACTTAAGATAAGACTACCTTATCAACCATTGTGCGTGCCCTTACCAACCAACCCTACCAACCAGCCCTACCGAGAAATGACTACTCTACAAAGTGTCGTTATAGGCACGTTTCAACCCATGTCGCCCCTTAAGTCAATGCCTTCTATTCGACCAACAAGTTAGGCATTATGACTTGTGGGACCTACATGTCAGTCTGCACAAAAATCCCCGAGTGACCTCCTACCTCCGGCCCATCCACCTAGTCATCCTCGGCCATGGCACATAGCTACCGCTGCCGGCAGAAGGCGAGGTCAAAACCGCCAACGGTGCGGAGTCCATCTTGCAGCAGCTCAGATGCGAGCTCCGTCCGGCGCTCGCGAGTGCTAGCTAGCCAAGATAGCTCGGTCCAACTGCTTGTCTGCAAGGTTTGCTAGCTAGATTGGCACGACGGCGCAGAGGCTTGCTCGCACGCACCGCGCTAAGGCCAGCCATCTGGCTCGAGCGAAGGCCAGCGCGGCGGCTTGCTCGCTTGTGAGTCACGCTCAGGCCAACCTGCCAACCCGTGCGGAGGCCAGCGCGGCGTCCGTCCCATTCGGCGGAGCGGTGGCCAACTCGCTCATCACCGGCACCACCGACGAACACGCATCAGTACTGTTTGAAGTAATGTTCAGGAGAAATAATGATTTGAGGGGGAATAATAGGATAGAAGGTTAGATGTGGGTCCCTCGTGTCAATGGTCAAACAAAACGTATTGGTTTAAGCTGCCTCGTCAACATGGACGCGTGGGCCAACCCTGTCATAAACGGGTTTAAGTGACCCTAATCGGCACTAGGTAGTAGTTTTTGGCGTGGATTAAGAAATTTTGGGTATGTTTTTTGCTATTTTTTGTACAATAGTTTCTTCCTAGGGCTGGTTGAAAGTGGTAGCTTTTTGTTAAATACTCTACATATTGTAAGTAGGATTGAAAGTTAAGCTTTGGAAGCCAATAAGCAAGGCTAGTTACATAGTGCATATGTGTACATGATTGAAAGTAAATATCAACCATGAGTGACTAATATCTTGATGGAAAACTCGAAACTATGGAAATACTAGGTTTTTTTGTATGGTTGGAAATACTAGCAATGTTCATGTGCATTGCAACGGATCATAATTAGAATAGTACTTATTCACAAACTTGATACAAACACTCTAATTTTGATATACATATATCACTAGAGATATATTATGTTTCAATCAGAATATATTCCTTGGGCTGTTTTGGTGAGGTGAGGGAGGGATGTCGTTGGTTTTAAGATACGAATTATGGGTTTTTCTGCAAATTGGTAGAGAAGTGGGATGTTGGTGAGAAAAGGCAACAACTTACCTCACAGTCGTTAGATGTAGATCTAATGGTCAGAAATGATGGATGGCGGACACACCATCATCACCAACTTAGTCTTCTGTAGGAGTACTAACAAGATGTCTGTGGATTGCATGGAACATCAAGATGCATTTTTTATAAAACATTTGTTGTGATTGACCCATGCGGGAGTAATCCCATGTGTAAAAACTAATGATATCTCGGGAAATAGGAGATAAGGTGAAGAGGAGTGGGGTGTGGTGGTGATTGGTGGTCGGACTGAGTGGAGGCATGGGGATGGACGACGCCGGCAGCGGCCACCAGGCCAGTTTGTTCCAGAGGCTTCCTTTTTTAATTGCTCCACAATGAGGTTGTTGGAGATACGGATGAACGAGGGAAGGCCTCGTTTGCAAATGCGGAGAGAGGTGCGGGTATCTTTTAGTTTAATTTCCATCCGTCAGATATAGATCAGACGATCTATATTGCAACATGGCATGCATACCATCATCACCAACTCGGTTTTTTATAAGAGAAGAAATATAAGTATGGAGATACAAACGTATTATCGATACTTGTTTCCATAAACTAGGATCTACATTCTATTCAATGGCTCAACATGTGGGGCCTTAGCACAATGACTTCTCGACTGTGTAAAACAAAGGTTTTCCCATCACCGATAAGGAGGGCGTGACGGCAGGGCGCTTTCGGCTTGCTCTAGTCCTAGTAGTCATACTAGGTGGTCTACGCATGTGTAGATTTATTCTTTTTCATGTCTCGTGTTTGTCGTACTGTCACGACTGTTGATGAATAGACGGTAAGTTATTCACGGGGAAACCCTTGTTGAGCGTTGAGGGAGTCTTGGATTAGGGGGTATCCGAACAGTCGGACTATACACTTTGGCCGGACAGCTGGACCGTGAAGATACAAGACTCAAGACTTCGTCCCGTGTCCGGATGGGACTCTCCTTTGCGTGGAAGACAAGCTTGGCGATCCGGATATTAGATTTCCTTCTTTGTAACCGACTCTATGTAAACCCTAGCACCCTTCGGTGTCTATATAAACCGGAGGGTTCGGTCCTTAGAGACACAATCATAACCGTCATAGGCTAACTTCTAGGGTTTAGCCTCTAGGATCTCGTGGTAGATCAACTCTTGTAATACTCATATCATCAAGATCAATCAAGCAGGAAGTAGGGTTTTACCTCCATCGAGAGGGCCCGGACCTGGGTAAAACATCGTGTCCCTTGCCTCCTGTTACCATTAGCCTTAGACGCACATATCGGGACACCCTACCCGAGATCCACCGGTTTTGACACCGACATTGGTGCTTTCATTGAGAGTTCCTCTGTGTCATCGCTGCAAGGCTTGATGGCCCGTCTCGTTGTCAAGGACAACATCACCTCTGGGGGAGCACTGACGGTAGGCCAAACTCTCCGACTAGGCGGCTTCGTCATGGCCGACCGATCGGCTTCAGCGCCGACGATGACCTCTCGGGGCATCAAAAACGGCCTCCACGTCAACTCGGAACTCGTTGAATAGATGGATCCAATGGATCTCTCCTCCCTCAATGAGCTCTTGGATCGCATCGCCGCTTTGGGAGTCGCTACAGACTATGATCGGATTGGGCTTAAAACCGACCAAAGGGATATTAAATCCTCATCGGTCACCCACGAGATAGCGGTAGTGGAAGAGCCACACATGGATTATCCCTCTATTTTGAGGACGAACTATGTCCGGATTGCCGAGCTCTCTGAGTCGGATACCCATTCGCGGGAGGATATGACCCAGGCCCCAAACTTAGAATCGGGTAACGGGCCGGAAAAATTGGGCAGCACCCCGGAGCCCGTGCTGCCAAGCCCTGAAGCTCCTCTGCCCCTGGGCGTTAGATCAGATCAGAATCCATATTTAACAACGCCCACCCACCCAGACTTAAGACTTCTCTCCCATATCAGACAAGAGCTCCAAGAGACAGTACATCGCTACTGGGCCAGATTCCTCCTTGTGATAAACAAGGTCAAGGACTGTCGCGAGGAAGACGCAATCTCACTTTTTTGCAAAAATTGCACGAGCAAAGGGATCCTTAATGCTATAAGTTTCCGTGACATAGTACACTTCGCCGACTTAGCAGCCATAGTACAGAAGTACTGTGCGATGGAAAGTGCCTGGAAAACCCAAACAGACTTTTGGGACAATCCGGCTCTCACTAAACCCTTCCTCCAAGCTAAAAGGGAAAACTCTCGTAAGTTACCCGATCCAATTCCCAAAAAACCAAAGCCCACTCTAGGGCGTGGAACCGTATTGGAAGAATGGCTCAATGGGCCATGCAAAATTCATAGCATGTTGGATACTACGCCAACGCATAGCTTTAGAGCATGTTGGATACTCCGGCAGGTAGCAAAAAGCGGCGAGGATCTTCTTGTAACCCATAAAGCAGAGCAATATCCCGCCGAAGACAACAACGCGGTACTGACAGTCTTTGAGACTTTCGCCTCAAATAGTAGGCGCAAGCGAGCTCGTCGAAATTTCGCTGAAATCTGCCATGTGGCAAAAATAAATCCGTGGAATGACACTGCTATAACTTTCAATGCTAGTGACAAACCTCAATTCCAGACAGTCCGGGCACCAGCCGCTTTGGTCCTTAGCCCAATCGTGGACGGCTTTCGGCTCACTAAAGTACTCATGGACGGCAGAAGCAGATTAAACTTGATCTATGAAGAAACACTCAACAAGATGGAAATTGATAAAAGCCGCATTGAGCAAAGCGGCACAACCTTCAGGGGAATCATCCCTAGTCGGGAGGCACGGTGTGCGGGAAAAATCACACTCGATGTGGTATTCGGCACCCCGGAGAATTATAGGTCCGAAGAAATCACATTCCAAATGGCTCCTTTCAGCAGCAGATACCATGCCCTGTTAGGGCGGGACGCATTCACGAGCTTTCAAGCTATACCCCATTACGGGTACATGAAGCTTAAAATGCCCGGACCCAATGGAATCATCACTCTAGCTAGTGATCTAGATGTCGCACTTCGCGCCGAAAATAAAACTACAGCACTAGCCCTGGAAGCATTATCCGAAGCCCTAGCGGCCGAAGAACTAATAACGCTGCGCGCCTGTCAGGACCCCGATTCTATGCCACACCGATCTAGCATGTAACACCTCATATCACTTTGCGGCCTCACGCACGGTATTCCCACGGGTGTCGCCTTACCATGCCCGGGACCGTTTGCGCCTTTTGGCACACGTATATGATGGTGTCGCTAGCATCCATATGACAAGAACCCGGGCTGACATGGCTAGTCGTGAACCCGAAGTGGCACTAACTTACAGGGACAGGCATACATGACCCAGCAACGAACGTGTCGGTCATCAGCGAGTGAATCCGGGCTATAGCAACTGGGCTAGCAGGACTCCGGTAAACCGGGCTGTAGCAGGCTAACATGACTCCGGTAGACACCGCATGACATTTCCCCAAAGGGACAGACACAGGAACGAAGAAGGACACATGCCGGCCAACCTAAGTGTCCGGAGCAGTAGCAAGCTACCAGGGCTCAGTCGAAGCACTAGGAGACATTTCCCGGTAAGAGAAGCTACTAAGGATAAACAACTAGATAGTCAGATCCCACACATAGCAATACACATTACACGTACACATAACATGCAAGTATGTGATGTACAACATGGCATCACAGCATAACTCAACAACTCATATAGATAAAGGCTCAGAAGAGCCATCATAGCATTATTACAAACAGGGGTCACATGACCCAACATTCAGAGCAAACAAGCAACAAGCGGAAGCATTACATGTCTGAGTACAGACATCTACAAATGAAAAAGGCTGAGGAGCCTGACTATCTCAAACATCCGATCAAGATCGTAGCTGAGGTACAAGCTACTCGTCGAAGTCCACAAGAACACTAGTAAAACTGAAGTCTCCGCTGCAAAAACATAAATAAAGCAACATGAGTACAAAGGTACTCAGCAAGACTTACATCAGATCCTATCATACATGCATTTGTACCAAGAAGGTAATGTGGGGTTTAGTTGCAGCAAGCCAGCTTTGACTCTGTGGCTATCATGTTCTACGACTACCAGAACTTCTTTGAGGTGATATGGCGCACACGAGTCCACTAATCACCACACAATACACTACTATGGATTCATTCCCGTCTCCCTAGAAGAAGGCCATCCATAGCACTCACACTTGTCTTGAGCATTTTAGAGTATCCACTTCAAGTTGTCTATGTACCATGTAAGCATCCAAGAAGTCCATAACCGCGGACCCAACTATTCGAATAGATCATGTTAACCCTGCAGGGGTGTACTTATTCACACATGCTGTCGCCACTTACCGCCATGTACACGTCATGTATCTCGGCAACCTTCAAGCGGAAGCCTGGCAAGGGTGTTGGCCACGACCTGACTAACCACACAAGACTCTAGCCCAGGTTTATCGCCTATTCGGGTTCCATCCGCAAGGAGATCCGGCCGGGGTGTCGCTCACGGCCCCAAACGATGTGTGCAGGGTTCCCGAGCCCACCATCCGGGTGCCACTCGATACACCAGGCCACGTGTGCCTAGTCTATCCCAAGCCCACCCTGCCGGGTGCCACTTGGTAGAAAATTAGCACTACCTACAAACACCAGAAACTAGTTGCGACTCCTGGACAGAGATCAAGTTAGTTAATAAGTCGAGAGGGGCCGAGTTACCGGAACCCAATGTGTGGTAGTATCGAGTCATTGGACAACATACATAGAACTCAGTGCTTAAGGACGGTTCTAGTGAGACAACCCACCATGTACTCCTACATGGCCTCTCACCGCTACCTTTACCAAATCGAGTTCACACACTTCACTCTCAGCATCAGAACATATCTTAACACTCCAATTCATTCCCAATGAATCAGACCTGACACAACTCTAAGCAATAGCAGGCATAGCATGGTAGGAACACAACATGGCTCAATCAACTCCTACACATGCTAGTGGGTTTCAACTATTTACTGTGGCAATGCCAGGTCATGCAGAGGAATGGGTTCAACTACTGCAGCACAAAGTAGCAGATGAATCGTTGTTGTCCTAATGCAATAACTGAGAGCAGGAGCGAGAGAGTAGGATTGTATCGGAATGAACAAGGGGGTTTGCTTGCCTGGTAGATCAACAAGGAAGGCACTGCTCCTCAGACAGGTACTCTGGAACACTCTCCGGAGCAGGACCTATCGAGAAGGAACAGTGTCGGCAATCAATACTCAAGCATATGCAACAATATGATGCATGATCATGGCATGAATATGTGATTTTGTTTGCTAATGCATCTAGCAATCATTTGGTTGAAGTTCATTTGAACCAAGAGTTCAAATGCAACTCCAAATTAAGCTCTTATATATGCCATTTATATGTTTTCACCTATACAGCATGTATAAGTTGGTTTGTCATGCATGAAACTAGTACAGATGGAAAGATTGCATTTTTCTGATAATTTTTCATATATAAATTATCTCAGTCTGAGCTACAGTTGAATTTCTATGATTTTTTGAAGTTTTGGCATTTTCTAGAAATTCCTGAATTAAAATAATTCCAGAAATCATTATTGCGTCAGCATGATGTCATGCCTGCGTCAGCAGGTCAATGGTGCTGACCAGGTCAATTCTGACGACCGGGTCCCATATGTCATTGGCTTACTGTTAACTGGGAGTTAATCCCGCTACGGGGCCCGCCTGTCTGTGCCTGCTAAAGAGGGATTAGTGGTGATTAGCGCCTAACTAAGCGACCACGTCAGCCCGCCGGAGTTTGGCTGGCGGCGACCTCAAACCGCGGTGGATGTTCGCCGGAGACGCTGTTCCGGCGGCGGTTCGGCGCGCTGAGGGCACCAGTGGAGAGCTCACACTCGCCCACATCTCGGGGAGCAGGTGGGAGGCCGCAGGGGCGGCGGAGCTCGTCGGAGCGAAGCTCGAGGCGGCGGCCGGAGCACATCTCGAGCGGGTGCGCGGCTAGGGCGCATGGGGAGGCCACCCGAGGGGCTCTGCGGCACCCTCGTGGCACCAGGAGCATGGTGACGCGCTCGGTTGCGGGCTGCGGTGACCAGGGCGACGGCGGCGGCATGGACAGCGGCGGGAAGCTACGGCCATGGCGGAGGAAGGGGGCTACGGTGCGAGAACGGAGGAACGGGGAGAGGGAGACGGAGCAGAGGCTCACAGCGGACTCGACGGGCTTGTCGATGAGCTCGGGGACGCGCTGAAGACGGCGGGGCGGCGAAGACGATCTCCGGCGACCGGAGATGAAGACGGCGGCGAGGCGGCTCTCCAGGGCCTCCCGAGGCGCGTGGCTTGACGAGGAGGTAGCCGGCGATGTGGCGGAGCCTCTGGGCATAGCGGCAGGGCGAGGGGTGGCCGGTGGTCGCGGTGGTGCTCGTCGGCGGTGGCGGGCGCGTTCGGACGCGAGAGAGAAAGCAAGGGAGGGAGAGGAGAGGATCAGGGGAGAGTGAGAGGGGTATGGGGCGGCGCATGGCGTCGCGCGGAGCATCCAGAGTGACGAGAGGGAGGACAGGCAGGCACGGAGGGAGGAGGTGGCGCGGCGCGGCGGTGCGCGCGCGTCGGGCATGTGCACATCCTCCTGGCAAGGAGGAAGACGACACGAGAGGAGGCGGGCTGGGCCAGCTGCTGGGCCGCGCAGTGCTGGGCCAGCACAGGAGCTGGGCCGCAGGTAGGTCCAGGTAAGGTTTTTCCCTTTTTTGTTTCTTTTCTATTTTTCTAACATATGTTTTGATTTAATAAAAATACTAAATCATTTTATTTTCTTATGCCAATTTTTGTAGGAACTAGTGGTATTATTCCAGAGCTCCCCAACAAGTGGCACAATTTTTGGACATATATTATATATATAACACATATATATATATATATATCCAATGCAAATAATTATGCATTAATTCCAAATGCCCAAAATAAATACTTATGAGCTCTTAAAAATATTGGTTTGATTTTTATCTGTGCCCAATATTTTCATAGAGCAACATGAACATTTTCTTGGACCTTTTTGGAGCAATTTTTATCTGGGTCATTTCCAGAAATGATTTTGAGGGTTTCACAAATCCTCATTTCAAATTTAAATGGAATTTAAACATGATGCACAAATGACTAGCTAGCCTTGAGCATACCAGAACTAGGGATGTGACAGCGCCACAGTGGATAGGTACGACGTGATACTCGACAAATGACCCAAGTCCACCTCATTTAAACCCGCAGACGAGATAGTCAAATTCCAGGTCCATCCAACAGACCCCACAAAGACAGCTTCCATCGGGACACAGTTGAGCCCCACAATGGACGCCGCACTACGAGACTTCCTACATGAGAATTGGGACATTTTCGCCTGGCACCCTTCAGACATGCCGTGCATCCCACGCAGGCTGGCCGAACACAGCCTCAATATATTGAAAGGATACAAGCTAGTCAAACAGACTCTTAGGCGCTTCTCAGAGCCTAAACGGCAAGCCATGGGAGAAGAGCTAGCCAAGCTACTTGAGGATGGATTCATCAGAGATATCAAGCATCCGGATTGGCTGGCAAATCTGGAGATGGTACCAAAGAAGGACAAATCCTGGCGCCTATGCGTCAATTTCAAAGACCTCAACAAGGCTTGCCCCAAGGATCCCTTCCCCCTCCCTCGCATCGACCAAATCATCAACGCCACCGCAGGAATGACTCACTATGTTTCCTCGACGCATACTCCGGATACCATCAAATAAAAATGGTAGAGTCCGACCAAGCCGCAACGACCTTCATAATGCCATATGGTCCCTTCTGCTTCAACACTATGCCTTTCGGGCTTAAAAATGCCGGCGCAACCTATCAACGCATGATTCAAACATGCCTAGAGAAGCAAATCGGCAAAACAGTGGAGGCATATGTGGACGACGTGGTCATAAAAACAAGACACGTCGAAACCCTAATAGATGACTTGAGACTTACGTTCGAAAACCTCCAAACATACGACGTCAAGATAAACCCGGAAAATGTGTTTTCGGCGTACCCTCCGGGAAGTTGCTCGGCTTCATTGTTTCCAATAGAGGAATCAAAGCAAATCCGGCAAAAATCTGAGCTCTGTCGCAGTTGGCTATCCCAACAGACCTCAACCATATCTAGAAACTAGCTGGATGCGTGGCTGCCTTAAGCCGCTTTATCTCCCGATTAGGAGAAAAGGCACTACCTCTTTACCGCCTTCTTCGACGCACCGACCACTTCGTGTGGACGGATGCAGCCGCGGCCGGACTGGATGAAATAAAGACCTTATTGGCCAGTAATCCAGTCCTGACAGCGCCAAATATTGGCGAACCTATGCTATTGTACATAGCTGCAACACATCAAGTTGTAAGCACAGTGCTCGTCGTCGAACGAGAAGCAGACAGATACAAGTTCCTGCTCCAAAAGCTGGTATATTACGTGTCCACTGTCCTCACCCCTTGCAAATCCCGATACCCACACTATCAAAAGATAGCATACGCGGTCTTCATGGCATCCCGGAAGCTACGACACTACTTTCAAGAGTGTTCAATTACAGCGGCCTCCGAAGTACCACTCAACGACATAATAAACAACCGCGACGCCACGGGACGGATTGCTAAATGGGCCATCGAGCTCCTTCCGTTTGACATAACATACAAACCACGGCGGGCCATTAAGTCGCAAGTATTGGCTGACTTCATCGCCGAATGGACAGAAGCCGAACTCCCTAAAGAGTACGGCGCGTACTCCAATTGGATCATGCACTTCGACGGCTCTAAAATGCTGGCCGGATTGGGAGCGGGTGTAGTCCTGACATCCCCCACCGGAGACACGGTCCAATACATACTCCAAATACTATACACAGACTCCAACAATGCAACCGAATACGAGGCCCTGTTGCATGGTCTTCGGATGGCAGTCTCTATGGGCATTCAATGCCTGGAAGTGCGCGGGGACTCAAACATCGCAATATCACAGATAAACGGAGACTTTAATGCCAAGGATCCGAAAATGGCGGCATACCGCAATGTCGTCCTCAAAATGTCAGCTCAGTTCGAGGGACTCGAATTCCACCATGTGGCTTGAGAAAACAATCAAGCGGCGGATATCCTCGCCCGCATCGGCGCTAAACGCGACCCTGTCCCACCTAACATATTCTTGGAAAGGCTGTTCAAGCCATCCGTGGTATGGGAAGGGGAGTCCGACAACATTAGCTCGGCTCCGAATACAACTCCAGATTCCGAACCATCTGATGTAATCAGGGGCTCCGCCACCGAAATAACACCTTCGGCCCACGAAATCATGGCTGTAATCGCCTCGTGGACCGAACCTTTCTTGGCCTACCTAAATAGGCAGGAGCTCCCCGAGGACCAAAACGGAGCACATTGTATTGTGCGGCGTTCCAAGGCCTACAAAGTCCATGAGGGAGAACTCTATAAGAAAAGTGCCACCGGAGTGCTCCAAAGAGGAAGGGCGGCAACTCTTGGCTACAATCCACGCCGGACTCGGCGGGCACCACGCTGCGACTCGGGCACTTGTCAGCAAGGCCTTCCGTACAGGTTTTTATTGGCCGACAGCCCGAGCAGATGCACAGGACCTTGTCCAACACCGCGTTGGTTGCCAGCTCTTTGCCAATCAGAGCCATATGCCCCCTACTGCTCTCCAAACAATCCCCATTACTTGGCCCTTCACGGTCTGGGGGCTAAATATGGCCAGACCTCTTAAAGGGGGAAGCCATAAGAAAAAAATACTTATTGGTCATGGTGGACAAGTTCACCAAATGGATAGAAGCCAAACCAGTTAAAACGGCCGAATCCGGACCAGTGATAGACTTCGTACCAGAGGTTGTACACCGTTACGGCGTCCCCCACAGCATCATCACTGATAATGGCTCAAACTTCACAGCCGATGAAGTGAAAACTTGGTGCGGCAACATGGGCATTAAGCTCGATTACGCCTCCGTCTACCATCCCCAAACAAACCGCCAGGTCAAACATGCAAACGGTCTCATCATGAGCGGCATCAAACCCAGACTAGTGCGGTCCTTGACAGAACTGGACACGCACTAGGTCGAGGAGCTCGACTCCGTACTCTGGGGGCTGCGGACCACGCCGAATCGCACCACCGGATACTCACCATTTTTATGGTGTATGGCGCAGAAGTAGTACTACCCTGCGACATAATCCACGACTCGCCTTGCGTGCGCATGTATGAAGAGAAGGAAGCCGAGTTAGATCGGCAGGACAACTTAGATGCCCTGGAGGAGGAGCGCGACGTCGCAAAAGCCCGTTCCGCACTCTATCAGCAGTAGGCTTGACGGTATCAAAGCAAAGAAGTGCGGGCCAAAACTTATAATGTTGGCGAACTCGTTCTACGCCTACCGGAGAAGAAGAAGGACAATCTCAAACCTAAGTGGGAGGGTCCCTTCATTATTGATAAAGGTCTCACCGGAGGAACGTACCGCCTGCGTAATGCATCTGATAACAGACTCGAGCCAAACCCATGGAACGCGGCCAGACTCCGGAGATTCTACGCCTAGTGCCGAACCCAGTGTTCTTCTCCTTACCCCCACTCTTTTAATTATGCTCCTCCCCCTTTTCCTTTCTCACCCTGTTTCCCTTCTTCACACAAAGTACTCAATACAGCACGGATGCTCGGATCACTCCGGCCGCACTATGTGTGTAAACCATACCTGGGGGCTTCCTATACGAAAGCTAAATATAATTACTTTCATGGCTTCTTGCCTATCACATATGCGTTCTTTTTCCATATGTGCCTTTTCTTCACCATTATATGCGTCGATATGACTTAAGATGTGGCCATGCTGGGTTGCCTGGCTCTTGTGTTTATGCCCTACATTCCCGTTAATTCGGCTAGGGCATAAGGGAGCACCTCTGTGATTGTTACTGCCGGTTCAGCCGGATGTGTACCTCAGACTGGGTGAAGCCGAAAGCTAGCGTTCTTAAGGGAATATTCGGTCGGTGAACAAAAGATGTTTCTTTCGTTTATTACAACATGAATCCCCAGAAGTTTTGTATCCTGCGTTTCTGTTCACAGTCCAGACATGTACATCGATGCATGCGTACCCAGGGAAAGGAACCCCTAACGGAACTATTCTCCCTGGAAGATGTTTCTTACTACCCATGTAATATAACATAACTAGTTGGCTACTTGTTTGTTCAAGCACTTATGACCCCTACGCCTGGTTTCCATGCAGACCCCGGTTCTGCATAACTGAGCGGGTATTCGAATACACCCCGGACTGTCGGATCCGGGGGCTGAAGCAAAAAGGTCCACCATGACAAATGATTTTTAACCCGGCTAGGGACTACATATGTCCATTGAATTACATA
The DNA here is from genome assembly GCF_018294505.1 of Triticum aestivum. Taxonomy (NCBI): domain Eukaryota; kingdom Viridiplantae; phylum Streptophyta; class Magnoliopsida; order Poales; family Poaceae; genus Triticum; species Triticum aestivum. The sequence continues at coordinate 311,116,074 of NC_057807.1, read as the reverse complement.
GTCACTTGGACTGACTATATTCTTCCTCTATACCGTCCAACAGGCTATCTAGCTTGTAATCCTGTTGGGAATACTTTGCGGCTAACGCTACCTGGTCATACACCAGACTCACGGGAATTTCTTGCCCATCTGGCCCCGTCGGTCCGACTTCGGCCATATGGTTCGGGTCAAGCTTGGTGTAGCGCCTCTTCACCATGGCCCAGGCTTCCCTTGCACCTTATCAGCAAGCTGACATCTTCCACAACCGGAAGCGCCACCGTGCTCCTTGGAGCATATCCACGAGCTCCCCCATGCCTCTTGGCAGGGAAGTGGATGGCCACAAGGCCTGGGTAATACCCTGCATCACCTGTCGAACTCGTTCGTGCAGCTGTGAGAGGTCTTGCAGTAAATCGCCTGCAGACCCGGGCATCTCCTCTTCAGGACGGCCCGTCAACATACCTACAGATATAAACTCTCTTAATATGCTTCCTCGCCGAGTTGTACTGCAGTTCGTTTAGGCACTTACCATAAATGTCGTGACAAAGCCTCATGTTCTCCTTCACGGATTCCGCCAGTTGAGCTCAAACATCTGATAATTCGACGCCCAGCCGGACGTTGGCATCTTGGAGATTGTTTTTCTCCTGCCTAACCTGCGTAAGCACACGCTCGCCAGCCTTCAGCTGTCTTTGGAGATGCGACTCTCTATCTCTTACGATCTCCAGATTTGTCCCAAGATTGTCTGCAGAATTTTCTGTTAGACTTATGAAGCAAGCCAATTGCCAACTGGTATATTCCTTTAAGATTTCTCTATTGAGACAATTGTTACCAGATGAGGCCTTCTGGGATTCCTCTAGTTTGGCAACCGCGGCCCTCAGCTAGGTCTTGCACTCCTCTAGCTCTTGAGACAATTGGGTATTCTTCTCTACAAGTAAAATGATCCTTAAATCAGTTGTTCCAACCGTTTCAAGTCTCAGGGGCTACTGTTATACATGCTTATCAAATTTCCTTACCCGTATATCTTTTGCATACTGGTCCGTCGCTCGGGCGAGCCCGCCTTGAGCAGCTCGGATGTATGCATCTCTTGAATTGAAATCATTAAATGCCTCTTCCGAAAAGATGCTATTGTGAAGTACGGCCCGTCGGCGCCGGTGATTCATGGCACTCTCTACTTCAGAATTTGTGGCGGAGAGCATATCCGCATCCTCTGTCGGAGGAAAATTTGGCATCGGCCCCGCATCGGCCTCCTCTCTCGAAGCTGGTTCTGAAATCCGACCGGTAGAGGCGTTTTCGGATGCAGGGTTCCGGTACACCCTTAAGGTTTGAACACTGGGGTGCGCACGAAGATCTCTCCCCTACCGATCTACGTCCGATCGCCTCGTGAGATCTAAGCTGGAAATGATGAACAACACGAGGAACACAAGATTTATACTGGTTCGGGCCACCGTTGTGGTGTAATACCCTACTCCAGTGTGTGGTGTGGTGGATTTCCTCTAGGGCTGATGGTGAATAGTACAAGGGAAGAACAGCCTCGCGAGAGGTGTTCTTGAGCTATGTGATGAACTGCTTGGGTGAGTTCGATCGCCTCTCTCTCTCTTATGAGCACTCGCTCTGTTCTCTCCCCCTCTGTACTGTGGTGGCTAGTCCTATTTATAGAGACCCTGGTCCTCTTCCCAAATATTGAGCCGGAAGGGGGCCAACAACGGCCATTTTGAAGGGGAACATCTAGTACAGGTTATCCTGACCAAAGTTGGTCTTCAGCTGCCAAAAGCACTGGTGATGATGCCGTCTTGGGCTCCACAGTGACCTCCATCCTGCCGCTCCGCTGGTTTTGGTCTCGTTGCACTGAAATGGCAAGCTTTGCCTGATGCCTCGGTACTCCACGTCTGTGCTTGCCCCCTTTCCTCCAAAGAGGAAACAAGGACACTACACAGGCTGGCGCCCACCTGGCCTCGATCATCATGGCTTGCGTCACGAGCACCTCGCGAGGTACCCTGCCTTGATCTCTCCGCCTCCTCGCGAGCCTGCCTGGTGAGGCCGTTCTTGAGGAAGCCTAGCATCGTCCGCCCCGTGAGGCTTGGCCTCTCGCGAGGGTCTTGAGTCTTGTGCTGATGAAGATGGGCCGTACTGGGCCACCACTTGAGTCACGCCGCAGGCCGCAGGCAGGCAATTCTGGGGACCCCCGTTCCCAGAACGCCGATAGTAGCCCCCGGGCCCAAGGCGCCCTCGTACTTGGCTTAGCGGAGAAGCGAAGGGGCAAGTGCGGAGCGCCGCGGGCACAATCAGCCTGCGGCCTTTGGCGCCACATGGCAGTTGATTGGACGTGGGCGTCTCCGCTTCCGCATGTTGCCTCGGCAACTGCTCGACTTGACAAGTCCCTGCATGCAGAAATGGGTCATGATTACCTATGATCGTGGAGGCCGACGGTTGGCCTCCTCCGGACTATAAGTACAGACCGGTGAGAGCCCCGCAGTCCATCTCTCCCTGCTTCTCTCCTTCTCCTTCTTCCAACGCCCTTGCTTCACCTCACACCAATGGCACCGATTCGCCGGTTTTCTGTGGAAGAGAAGGGGAAGGCCCTCCCGAGAGGGTCCCGATCCTCTCCTGCCAAAGAAACGCCCTGTCCCCGGCCGCTGCGGCGAGATCGCTTCGCAGGAGACGTCGCGGCCCTGGTACGAGCGTCCGCCGCCTGGGTTTCCGCTGCCCTTGTATGCCCGAATCGAGGGCCTTGGAGGAAGAGACGCCGAGCAACACCAACAACGCCGACGGCGGTGCCGGCGAGTCACGGCGGTGCGCATCGTCGCCCTTGGCGTCCATGCCGAGGGCTCTTCTTGCGAGTTCGTGCTTCACGCCGCTATGCCTCTGCGCCCTTGGATTCGCCTTCCTCCCTCCTTCGCCTTTGAGATGCCACCGAGTGGTTCTCTGGAGCTCTGGCTGCAACACGTTGACTGTAGCACCCTTGCGACCGGAGCGGAGGTTGCAGTCGTCGCTTCGGGCAAGGTCTTCATGGCCCGGGGCTGGGGCGAGATCGCCTGGGTCTGCCGGATAGGGGGTGCCCTCGTAATTCATCTAGAATACAATGGCACCTCCTTGATGTTCTTCAAGGTCTTCGACACGGAAGGACACCGGCTGGAGTGCTGCCCCAAGGAAAGCGGCTGGGGTACCAACATGGCGAGGGCCAGGCCGGCCAATCACCTCCCCAATAGCTCCTCAGGCAGCAATGGAGGAACTAGAGAATCCAGCGGCTCCCCCGAGCTTCACGTGACTCCGGAGATGAGCGACAACAGCTACGAGCCCCCGAGCTCGCATCGTGCTCAGAGCAGGGCAGCTGCATCTGGCCGTCGGCGCCACTGATCTGGATGGGGTTGGCGCCGGCGCCTGACGGCCCACTATTGATGATGGCGTCTCCTGCGGAGGCGCGCGTAGTTAATGCTCCTTAGTATTAACACCTTTTGTTCCCTGCGAGGAATCACAGTAGCACCCTGCGGGGGTATGTAAGGCGCTTGCCATGTCTTTTGTGAATTGTATGTCCTTATTATGAATTGATGCGAGATGCGTGTCCTGTCCCGGCTCAGCTCCCCCTTTCTTTCCTCACGAGGGCTTGGCGCTTTATGCTGACAGGTCCCGGTCCCCAAGCTGGCTTCAGCCATCGCTGGTATGCCAGGTCGCAATGCCGTGGTCAAGGCCAGGAGTTGAGCAACCCGAGGTCCAGTAAGAGCCCTGAGTTGCGATGCTCAGGAGGTCCCCTTTAGCGCTCAAGCAGCCTCCGCTGGGCGACAAAGGCAGGCAACGTTGCCGTGGCAGAGCTGCACTAGGCGAAGGTTTGGCGTTGAGTTGATTTAGCTTTTGCATGACTTATCTCATAAGTTTGGAGTAGTTCTTCGGCGAGGTGTTGTGCCTGCGTGTCGGCAGCTGGGGTGTTGCTGGTCAGGCCTTCGTGAGCTTCTCCCCTCTTCCCCGCACTTCCCTTCATGCTCTACGTCCTCACGTCCCGGCCCTCGAGCGAGCTCAGCCGCCGCTGGTATGACAGGTCATAATGCCGTGGGTCAAGGCCAGGGGTGAGGGCTGGAGAGCTAGTAAGAGCCCATGAGTCGCAATGCTCAGGCGCCCCCCTATCAACGCGCGAGCGGATCATACGGGAGAGAGGGAGAGGGAGCTCACGACGCCCCCACGTTATTCCTTAAGCGGATCCTGCACACCAATCATGAGGGAAAACAAGGTGTGTCGTTACGGTTGCCAGCCAGGCATTGGTTGCTCCGAGCAAGTGATTGGGGCACTAAGGGCCTGGTGAGGTAGCGCTATGCGGGGCTGCCGTGGCCAGAGCTCGACCACTCAGATTTGTCGGTGTTGCAGGGATGGACCCATGCGCAAGCGCCGTGCTTGAGCGAGCGACTCCAAAGGTAGGTGTCAATCGAGCAGGTGATTATCTCAAGTAGGTTAATCATGAAGGAACAAGTCAAGATAGATGCAGACAAAGCAAACGCCACTGGGGAAGGCCCGAGTGGCTTGGGGATGATGCAGCCCGAGGGGTGCCCCCAACAAGGTAAGCAGAAGACATAAGCAAAACGGATACATGCCGCAGGGACGGACCCATGTGACCTGGGAATGATGCAGCCCTGGGGGCGCTCCCAGCTGAAACGAAAACTGAAAAGAAGTCACCTGATACTCTTGCAGAACGATTGTCGGAGTAGCTGGAGGTGCAGGGTGAAGAAGCCGATCCTCACGAGCCCTCGGGACTCCAAGCCTCGAGAGGCTCAGGAGGTCCGGGCGGCCCGCTGAGGTCCATCTTCGTCTCCTCTAGGAACGCGCGATGCTTGGCCACCTGAGCTTCAAGAATGCTTCTCATCAAGCGCTGGTGGGCTGCAGCCGCGTTTGGCAAGCCGAAGGGCATGCGAACGAAGTTGTGCGGTGGGCCCGCACAACGCCCCACGCACGAAGGCCAGAAGCACTCCTGAGAAGCGACTCGGTTGAGCCCTGGGTAGTCGATGCAGACGCGCAGCCCGCCATTCTCGCCTGGATGGGGAGCTACGCTGGGTAGGCGGCGGTTGCCGTGCATGACTCTCGATTCCTCCAACTCCTGAGCGGCCTTGGTGATGAACTCCTAAGGGTTGGATCCTTCTTTGCTTACGCCTTCCTGAGGGAAGCATGCCGCGAAGCACGCCTCCAAGTAGTGCCCAAGCGCCTCCCTCGTGATCTTGGCAAAGTCGGTGGCTCCCCAGGAAAGAGCCCCCGAGCCGTGCCCAAGGAGGGTGCCGGGCGCACCTTCCTATGCGATGGAGGGTGGCGCCCCTTGGACGGGCGCATGTCCGGATGTGGCGCCTCTGGAGGTGCCTGCCTCCTGAGGCCTTGAGCCAGGTGATGTCTTCTTCTTCTTGGGAGCTGCTCCAGGGAGGTTTCCACTCTTGCTGTCCGGGTCCTCGATTGACGCGGCTTGGAAGGCGCGCTCGAGAGAGCGCACCGCATCCTTCTCTTCACAGGGGACCGTGATGACCCCGCCACTTCCTGGCATCTTGAGGACGTTGTAGCCATGGTGAGTCGCTGCCATGAACTTGGCCAGGACCAGATACCTGAGGATGGCATTGTATGGCAGGCGAATGTGAGCGACGTCGAAGTCAATGAGCTCGGTGCGGTAGTTGTTGTGCTGTCCAAAGGTGATAGGAAGGTGGACCTGCCCTATCGAGATCATGGAACCATCAGTGACTTTGGAGAAAGGCTTGGTTGGCTGAAGCTGATCATATGGCACTTGGAGATTGTTGAACGTCTCAACGGACAGAACGTTGAGTCCTGCTCCGCCATCGATGAGGGTCCTGGTGACTTGCACATTGCTGATGACTGGGGAACAAAGCATTGGGAGGACACCGGCCGTCGCCGTGCACTTGAGCTGATCCACTGAGCTGAACATCATGGCACATGCAGACCACCTGAGAGGGCGTGTGGCCTCAAGCTTGGGGAGGACTGCATTCACCTCGCGAGAAAACTGCTTGAAGATGCGCTGTGAGGCTAGGGCCTGAGCGCCGCCCAGGATGCAAGCGATTGCACGTGGCTCCTGGAAGCCTCCAGCCCCCTCGTCCTTATGATGGTCTTCATTCCTTCTTGGTGGTGGTGGCAGAGGAGGAAGGCCTGCGTTTCCTTGCGGGCGATCCTCACGAGGCTGATCTCTCCAAGCTCCCTCGTGAGGATGGTCCTGCCAGCGGTCCTCGCGAGGTCGGTCACGCCACCCTTGGCGAGGGCCACGGTCGTCCCATCGTCCTCCACCTCTTGCTCCGCCTCGGCCGTAGCCCCGATCGTTGCACTCGAGGCATCGACCGACACAGCCTTCTCGCACGGCCCTGAGCTCTTGGCACTCATTGGTGTTGTGAGTATGGAGATCGTGGTACATACAGTACCGGCTGCCCTTGGACGACTCCCGCTGGTCCCTGCCGTGCTTTGTGTCTGGCTCTGTAGCAAGCACAGCTGCTCCCTTGCGCTTCATATCCTTGGCCTTGGCTTTCTTCTCTTCTGGGCTGCTGCCGGGAGCTCGAGAAGGGAGAGGCGTCCCTCCTCATCCCGTGCACACTTGGTCGCCAGGTTGAACAACTCTAGTGACGTACACAAATTTTCATGGATCGCCAGCTCCTCCTTCATCTTGACGTCGTGGACGCCATCATAGAATGCCGAAATAATGGCCTCCTCAGTCACCCTGGGAATCTTGAGGTGAGCATTGTTGAAGTGCTGGATGTACTTCTGCAAGGTCTCTCCGGGCTGCTGCTTGATGCGGCGTAAGTCACCCATGGCCGACGGACGGTCGTGAGTGCCCTGGAAGTTGGCGATGAAGCGGGTGCACATCTCATCCTAGGAGGAGATCGTGCCAGGAGCCAGGTTCAGGAGCCAGGTTCAGGAGCCAGGTGTGGGCGCCGTCCTTGAGTGCGATGGGAAACCAGTTCGCCATGACCTTTTCGTCCCCGTTGGCGGCTTCGATGCCCAACTTGTAGAGCTGTAGGAACTCCGCGGGATCTATAGTGCCATCGTAGCGAGGAGGCAGGTCAGGCTTGAACTTGCCTGGCCAGGCGACACTGCGTAGCTCAGGGGTGAAGGCGCAGCAGCCTGTGGTGGCCACCGGAGCCCTCTGCTGATGCTAGGCTTGCTCCTGGGGATTCCCGCGCACCGCTGCCTGGAGCAGCGCGGGGTCTTGACTTGGTGGCCTAGGGATGCGGTCATGGCGCACCGGTGCCGGGAGCACGCGAGCACCGCCTTGGGGGCGAGGGATTTCTTGGTATCTACTTTCAGGTCATGCGGGTGCCGGACGCGGTGGGTCTCGTCCTGGGACCGTGCGCCTTGGAGCCAGGGCGCCTTCTTGGGGAGGAGGTGGCGGAGGCACCTCCTGATCTGCGCCTCCCGCGCAGGACGGAAGGCGAGGCAGCGAGAGAGACGGCATAGGAGAGCCCCCTGCAGCGCTGACGAGCCCAGTGATGCGGGCGAGCCAGACCTCGTAGAGATCGTCGACGGGACGGTAGTGCAGGAGCTCACGTGCCAGGAGCAACGCGGTGTGCGCGTCCATGGGGGTGCGACGGGCGTGGGACGACGAACCGGCTAGGGTCAGCGACGGGGTGGCGGTGCGGCCTTCCCGCCGCACTGAAGGATGCAGAGGCGAGGCCTGCTGCTCGTTCCCTGCCGGGCTGGTGGCCGCATTGGCGGCGGGCGACGGGGAACGACAGGGACACCCACCGACGGGAGCCATCTGGGCGACGGAGGCGGCGAGAGCAGCCCGACGCTCGGCGCGAGCCCGACGAGCGTCAGCCATGGACACGACGGAAGATCGAACACAAAGCAGCGGAAGAAAGATTCCGGCGCACCCCTACCTGGCGCGCCAAATGTCGGATGTAGGGTTCAGGCAGACCCTTAAGGTTCAAACACTGGGGTGCGCACGAAGATCTCTCCCCTACCAATCTACGTTCAATCGCCTCGTGAGATCTAAGCTGGAAACAATGAACAACGCGAGGGACACAAGATTTATACTGGTTCGGGCCACCGTTGTGGTGTAATACCCTACTCCAGTGTGTGGTGTCGTGGATTGCCTCTGGGGCTGATGGTGAATAGTACAAGGGAAGAACAGCCTCGCGAGAGGTGTTCTTGAGATGTGCGATGAACTGCTTGGGTGAGTTCAATCGCCTCTCTCTCTCTTATGAGCACTCGCTCTATTCTCTCCCCCTCTGTACTGTGGTGGCTAGTCCTATTTATAGAGGCCCTGGTCCTCTTCCCAAATATTGAGCGGGAAGGGCGCCAACAATGACCATTTTGAAGGGGAACATCTAGTACAAGTTATCCTGACTAAAGTTGGTCTTCGACTTCCAAAAGCATTGGTGATGATGCCCTCTTGGGCTCCACAGTGACCTCCATCCTGCCGCTCCGCTGGTCTTGGTCTCGTTGCACTGAAATGACAACCTTTACCTGATGCCTCGGTACTCCACGTCTGTGCTTGCCCCCTTTGCACCAAAGAGGAAACAAGGACACTGCACAAGCCGACGCCCGCCTGGCCTCGATCGTCATGGCTTGCGTCACGAGCACCTCGCGAGGTACCCTACCTTGATCTCTCCGCCTCCTCGCGAGCCTTCCTGGTGAGGCCATTCCCGAGGAAGCCTAGCATCGTCCGCCCCGCAAGGCTTGGCCCCTTGCGAGGGTCTTGAGTCTTGTGCTGATGAAGATGGGCCGTACTGGGCCACCACTTGAGCCATGCCGCAGGCCGCGGGCAGGCAAGTCTGGGGACCCCCGTTCCCAGAATGCCGATAGGCGTGACCGGCAGGATCTCCGGATATAGTCTGGCGACTCCTATTTCTGCAAGAACACGAAGGACGCTGTTACATTTCAAACACGATAATCACATAGCAGGTTTTTGCCATACCTCTGTAACGGCGTTTCGGCCGTAATCGCCTTCTTCTTAAGCCTGCCTGACCCGGACGCCCTTTGCCGAGGAGCCCCCAGGGGCTCGGTGCCATGTTCCGATGGTTGTCTCTATACAAAAAATGATATTTTATGCATAAGGCATGGCATAAGAAAGGAGTCCTCTTCAGAGCATAAGGTTTCGGCTTTGCTTACACGCGACGCGGGTAGCAGTCCGGGATAGTCAGCGATAATAGCCACCGAGGCGCCATCGTAGTTGGCCTGATAAAATGTCCTGTTGACAAGCTCCATAGATATATCCGGATCTTCTTCAAGTCCTGGATCGAAGGCCCTTCCGGGGTCCTCTGGCTGTGGGGAGGGGCTGTTGAATCCTTCCATGGCCCTCCTCAGTTCCTTCTCAGAAATATCGAGGTAAATGATTGTGATGAAGAGCGCCAGAATGAATAAAGTGGGGAAAGAGTGACGGCTTACCCAGCTTGGGGGGTTGCACATGGAAAATCCATCTCGCGGTTTAATATGAAGGAATTCTTCTTCTCCTCCTTTATACAAATTGGATAGTATTCTTGCTAGAGCAGTGGCAGAGTCCGTACCTTTATGACCACAGCAGGTGGCATCATCTTCCCCATTGAAGTGCCACATGGGCTTCCCCCGATATTGAAGTGGCTACACCCCCCGCATTATGCAAATCGCCATAACCTCGACTATTGTCAGACCTGATTTGGCCAGTGTCTTTATCTTGCTCGTCAGGAAGTGGACTTCTCTGGTATCTTCCTCTTGGGGGCCCCGAGGGCACCAACTTCGGCGTGTCTTCGGTGGAGCGTTATTGAACTTAGGGAGGCCCGTCCATATTGGATCCAGAAGGGGAACGTCATCAACATAAAACCACTCCGAGGGCCAGTTTTCGGATGCCTTCTTGGGAGTATCAGACAGGTATCCGGTCTCGGCGACGCGCCATATTTCGGCTCCGCCCACTTGACATATGGATTCCCCCTGGTTGCGAGGGAAGAGGTAGAATAACTTCTTCCATAACTTGAAGTGAGCCTCACACCCAGAAATAATTCACAAAGGGCAACGTATCCTGCGATGTGCAGCACGGAGGCGGGGGTGAAGTTGTGCAACTGGAGGCCATAGAACTCTAGGAGCCTGTGAAGGAATGGGTGGATTGGAAACCCGATGCCTCTTAGCAAATATGGGATGAGGCATACTCGCTCCCCCTGAGATGGGCTAGGAAATCTCTCTGCTTGCTCCCCGCCATCATAAGTGGCTAGTCCGGTTCGGACGGGGACCATGAATGCCGGCAGAAGAAACCCTTGGGTCTGCAACTCTACTAAACGGCTATGGGGAAGATAACACTCTTCCCAATCACTTGGCTTAGAGCTAAGGGAGCGAGAAGAGGAGCTGCGGCGACCGGCCATGTTGGAATGGTTTTTTCCGGGCGCGCTCTGTTGGATGCTCGCTCAAGGGAAGAAGGTGAGGTTTGGATCTGAGGATCCCCGTCCCTTCAAATAGACGGTTTGTTTGCAGGGCCGGGGTGGCAAATGCGAAAATGCTCTGGCTCCTCGTATTTGCCCGACACGTGGAGATGGCCATTATTGAAGCACAGAAGCAGAGGATTACAACATTGATGGAAGCCGGACAATGTTTGTTACAACATGTACTTTGGAGTATTCGGAGATGGAACCCGCCTTGCAATGCCGAAGACAAACTGCATGCTGGACTCATCGTCATTGAAGCCTGGTTCAGGGGCTACTGAGGGAGTCCTGGATTAGGGGGTATCCGGACAATCGGACTATACACTTTGGCCGGACAGCTGGACCATGAAGATACAAGACTCAAGACTTCGTCCCGTGTCCGGATGGGACTCTCCTTTGTGTAAGACAAGCTTGGCGATTCTGATATTAGATTTCCTTCTTTGTAACCGACTCTGTGTAAACCCTAGCCCCCTCCGGTGTCTATATAATTCGGAGGGTTTAGTCCTTAGAGACACAATCATAATCGTCATAGGCTAGCTTCTAGGGTTTAGCCTCTATGATCTCGTGGTAGATCAACTCTTGTAATACTCATATCATCAAGATCAATCAAGCAGGAAGTAGGGTTTTACCTCCATCGAGAGGGCCCGAACCTGGGTAAAACATCGTGTCCCTTGCCTCTTATTACCATTAGCCTTAGACGCACAGATCGGGACCCCCTACCCGAGATCCGCTGGTTTTGACACCGACAAGCGTGTTTGTGTGTGTGTGAGAGAGAGAGAGAGACAATGTGCGTGTGTGATATGTCTAGAGACTGAGGCAATGATAAGAGATTCTTTGTGTCTATGTGTGTGGAGGATAGAGAGAGACATGTACATGGGGCTTTGTGTTGTGTAATGTGGAGACACATAGACATAATCAGAGAGTGGGTGTGTGAGATACACATTGCGGACATGGGGAGAGATGAGGATCCAGATAAATGGGTGTTTGTGTGTGTCTGTGTGTGTATGTGTGCGTGTTTGTGTGTGAGAGGGTGTGTGTGTATGTGGAGTAGAGAGGCCACTAATGATGTAAACCTAGTATAAAGGAAGGGGGAATGGTGTGACATGTGTAGTAGCGGGATAGCATGGGTGCGGGTGGGGAGCAGACTATTTGGAAGAGACATCGAGTGTGTGTGGGAGAGGGGTGTGAGAGTGAGAGCGAGATCGAGAGAGAGAGCTAGCGACGGAGAGAGAGAGATAGAGATAGAGATAGAGAGAGAGAGAGAGAGAGAGGGAGAGAGGGGTCGTTTGTGTCCATAAATGGCGTATAGATAGGGAGACAATGTTGATGTTGTTCGAAATTGGCCTATGTACGGAGACGCAAGGGAAGCGAGTCATCGTGTGTGTGATAGGGACTTCATGAGAGATCTAGAATAGAAGGTGTAGAGAACAACGTGTGAGATTGTGAACAATGATACATTAGGGAGCTATGGAAAGAGTCACAACATATATGTATACAGAGAAGGAGCTGGGGCGGGTCCGCATGTGGGAGAGATAGAAAGAGGAGAGTGGTGCACAAGGAGACAATGTGTGCTTGTTTGTAGTGGGGGTGGTGTGTGAGGTGAGTGTGCGAGAACCACATAACTAGGGAGATAGACGTTTGGGGTGACGTTTTGTGTGTATGGGAAAGATACACACTACATAGTGCATGTGCTTGGGAAAGATTGATGCCGGGAGACCTAGAGAGTGGGGGAAGAGATGTGTGCATGCCCGAGAGGCAAAGTGATAGAGACCTATATTGGGGTCCGGACTTTAGAAGAGAGAGGGGTGTTAATGTGCTTGTGTGTTCGTGTATGGGGAAGAGAAAGACTTGTGTGTGTGGGGGGGTGAAAGGTGGGGGCTTCAGATAAAGACTAAGGTATCTATATTTAAGGGACTTTAGCGTAATTGAGATATGTATGGTCAATAGTGTGTGCACTCATGGTTGATCAATTTGTTTCACAGTTTGGACTATGAGATAACGATACTTCCGAACATGCGTGATATACCTTGATGTACCAGAATTACAAACCTAAGATTGGAATTTTGGAATTCGACTCCATCATTAGCTTTTGTAATTCATTTAAAGGGAGGTACATTTTTAAGCCGGGATTTCGTGATTTCAAATTCATATATCAAACCTAGAGATATACACATACGGGCATGTTCAAACTTTATAATCATCCACTTTATTCATACACATACACATTTTTGCTTTTGTCATCATATTTAGGATAAACAAATTTGTAATTTCATTTGAATTGGACCATATGATGGTATTTGCTTGTACTAGCTCGATGATCCATATTTGAATTGAATGGACAATCTAAGTTTTGAGTTAGAGACATTGATTTTCAAAACTTGCACTTTTTTGCGTGCAAAACAAACAAATTCTCGGCCATGATATCATAGTCGGCCATACAAGAGCAGAACACTTATAATTTTAGGCGCCAAAAGCTTTCAAACTTCCCGCTCACATCGAAATATCTTGCGCCCGAAAGTTTAGCCCTACGATATTCCTGTTTTACCCCTGCCACATGAACGGAAAAGGGCTGCTTTGGTAACTCCATTGTTTTCCCCTCTTTGCCCCCAACATTCTTCCCCAGAGCCCATCCCCTTCCCCTCCCTGACCACCCCAACCACGAGAAGCTCCCGAATCTAGTCCTCCGCCGTAGCGCCAGACCTCACACCTCGACGGATCTACCTTCCACACCTTGGAACCCCCAACTGCCAACTCACCACTTCACCGAAGCTGCTTCAGCGACTGGCTTGTCCACCGCTCCAGATCTCCTTGACCGCCATCATGGTCCACCGCACCAGATCTACATAACCGACGCCCTCGTCCACCACAGTGTAGGCCCTTCACTGACTCCCTCGTCCGCCCCATCGCTGGCCCTTCATACAAGCCCTCGTCCACCGCAACAGATCTGCCTCACCGAAAGCACTATACACCACGCCCGCCGAAGCCTTCGTCCACTGCACCGGACCCACTCCACGGACGCCATATTCAACTCCACCGGCCCTGCTTTACCGATGCCACAGCCTCATCAGGTTATTTTGATTTGTACTCCTTCGGTTTTTCTCTTCTTTATTGTGAAACTGTTCACTTACCACATATGAGCTTTCTTGTATGTCGACAGGCGCCGCAACCGAAGCACCGGAGCCGCTTCAGCGATGGCGACAGCCGGCCCAAACTCAACCGCAACACGAGCACCATCGACGATCCTTAGCTATCAAGTATGAAAATGATACCCGTACGCCTCCGAGAATTAGGTACTATTATCCAACGGCCGGTGCCTACGTTCACTTTCTTAGCATAAGCACCGCACCTTTGAAATTCTTCAAGGCATCATTCAATTTTTCATGAGACGTGTTATCCTGCTTGCACCTGTAGGGCCATACTTCTGGTAGTGAACATGTTACATGTGCTAAATTACATACCAGTGCACATATAGTTAATATGCTTTAGTTTTGTCCTAAGTATTACTGTACTTCCTAGATATCACTACCTATTATTTTAATTCTTGCATGCAATATTTATGATAATGGTGTTGTTCTGATGCCACCTGTTGGTTCCATCAGACTGCTTCATGTTCTCTATGCTTAATTACACATCAGCAAATTAGAAGGTGGTTCCGCTGCTTTTTGTTTGTTTTACCCTACATTTTCTGATGCTAGCTATTACATCACTGCTCCGAGCCTCTATTCATTACTTTTTTGTGTGTTCTTGATCTTCCCAAGTTGCATGACTAGTTTGATTCTTCTATTAATTATGGAGCTGCCAACCCCATCAAGCAAAATATTTGTTCTTTTGGGGCTGGCACCTCGAACAAGCATAAAAATAGAGGGAAGCAGATATATTGTCGTGTATGCACACACCCTTCTTTCATTAGTTTAGATGAACCATTAATGATCAATTCGAACCAGTGCACGCGATTAAAATTAATTTTACCTAAATAGAGGGTGCAGAATAAACTACAACAACTAGATTTGCAACCACAGGATGCTGACAATATCTTCAAAGAACATTGCAACAGCAGCGAGGCTTCACCACAACATATGGTAAGACAGTGCTTCGCTGTATTCTTTGATTCAAATGCTTGTTTGTTACTTGTTACGCTATACCTGAGTTGGCCAATATGTCAGCAATGCCTGCTGTACTATCGGAAAGAAATGCATGCCTAGTTCATTTGAGTCCTTAACTTTTTCTCTGAACTTCATCACAAGACTGTCTTCGTAGTTTATATGAGGCCACACTGTTAAGTGCTTTCTCAGATTATTTCAACTGCTTAGATGCCTTGGCAACTTAAATATAGCGGTGGTACACTCCCTTTCAACTAGGGATGTCAACTGGGTCCCGTTTAATCCCGATTAAAGTCCACTAGTGGTATGATAGTTCAAAAGAGTTTTTGTTTTTTGAGGAAAATGAACTAGGGAGCTAGCAAAAACTAACTAGATGGGACTGGCGGATATCGTTTATTTGCAACTTACATCCCTAGTTTCATCTTACCATTTTAATTTCTTTTCGGCTGATGCTGCTTCGAACCATTTAAATATAGTTGTCCATGCTCGGCAATAATTCGTATGTCGTTTACCATGTAAGCTTACTGCCTGAATCATGCGACAACTATCTCTTACTTATGTCCAGCGGAAACCTTTCAGGATGGCGTTCACACTAGGACACAATGTACAACCCCAGAATCTATTTGTGGAAGCAGTGCGCCATCCCATGTTACCAGATGGTAGCAGTTCAGAGGCAACACCGCCGGAGAGTAGTCTGAGCACAGATATTATAGTTCTTGAGGCTCTACTAGAGGCAGAAAGAGATGGTGTGGCTGCCATGAATGAGGTAATCTTGATCTTGAGGCTGGAAATTATGCAATTAGCGGCACGCATTATGCAAGAAACACAAGAATTGGAGGAAGTAAGAATGTTGCATTTGAAGACGGAGGAGGTCCTGCTGTTTCTGCTATCTGAAGCCCAGGGTAATCCCGGTTCTTCTTTAGATACCAGTTGAAATTGTCATAGATTATTGTACTTGCATGTTGTGTCATGTGTCTGAATGGATTATGTTGTAAGACCCCCTATGTTGTCCATGTGTTGTAATGATCTGAATTTTTTAGGCGAGGTGATCCTCAGTACTTGTATGATTGACATAAGGTGAACTATTTTTCGTGTGAGCATATTGTATTGGATGAAATAACTGTTTCACTCAAAGTGTATCCAACCTACTGAATTCAAAGATCACGACATTTCTAAATCATAATCATATATAAAGGTGGAATAAATCTTTGTTATGGTTTTGAAGAAATAAATAACAAAACGTAGAATTATCTGTGGATATTCATAATCGAATACAAATTCGATTTGAATTTAGTTGCCAGGGCCCAGGGCAAACGTGAATGCTAATTCTCCCAAGTTTTGAACGAAGCGGCTAAACATCCACTATAATTTGTGGGCTGCCCGAAGTAAGTGTTTGCGAGTTGGAAATTACTGTCTACCCCTAACACTTGACATCCTTATCGACCGGATTTACACTGCTGCCGATAGGGGTAGACTAGTAACTTCGATCAGACATGATACGACGGCCTCTGAGCCCATTCAGACACGGTGGGCGCCAAACATGGGTGGCAAAACACATTTGATTCAAGCTCGTCCGAAAGACATGTGTCTCTCCCTCCATTTCCCCATTCATACACGGTGGGCGGCAAAACAAACTCTCCTTGTCCGAAATCGATGTAGGCTAATATTTTAAATAGGGGCAGATGTGTAACTTCCCTCAGACATGACACAACCGCCCTACCTGTTAGCCCCATTCATACACCATGGGCAGCAAAACACCCTCTCCTCGCTCAAAATCGTTACCGGCAAATATTTGGGAGCTGCGAGATTACCGTCCTATCCCCAACCGACGTGATGTCCAAAATTTTAAACGGGGGATAAGTTCGTAACTTTCCCACATTTCAGACAAGCGCGTCCCAAAGTTTGAGATCCCCCCTCCCCCTCCATTTCCCCATTCATACACCGTCGGCGCCACAACAACCTCCCCACTTCGGCAAGCCTCGTCCGTCCGCCACCCCATCCTCCACCTTGCCGGAGCCGCTACCCCTACCCCGTCGTCCATTGCAAGAGATGGACGTCTCTCATCCATGGTGCTGGACCAGGATCCTTTCATCGCGTCCTCTCGCTTCATCGGCGCTGTTGTCCACCTTGCCCTTGCCGCTCCTACGACTGCCTTGTCCACGGCAACATGATTTATCCCCCGACCCGGTCGTCTGTCGTCTAAAGTCTTCTTCGCCGCCGTCGATAGCCATCGCACCTGCAGCACCCTCATCGTATCAGCAGAGGCCTACACGGCATCGCAAGAGAGATGGTACGCTTCCATATGTGCTTAAGTTATTGATCTCAGTCAAAAAATAAATCGTAAATTGTTTACTGTACTTTTCTTGTCCGTACCAAATCGTAGTGGCTAGTTGAAAGCAAACATTGATTGCGAAGTAGCTTTGTTCGGTTTGCACCTTCAGATCTACCATGGCACGGTCACTATACTCGTAAAGCTTATGGTTTCACCCTTTATATTCACTACCATCATCGTAGGTGCTTCGTGTCGTGCTAGCACTGCTCCTCAAGACCTCAACCCAAAGCTTACGTGTTGAAATACGAATCTGATATGATGCTCATATCACTAAAACAGAGAATGTTTAATTGGTCACCTAATGTTCCTATACTCGTTTCGAAAAGCATGTGCGCCACCCACTGGTCCAACTAGTTCCACTTTCCTGATTTTACTCTTGATGCTTAGGGTTTTCCCCTTTTATGTACTCTACTATGATCTGCCTAGGTGCTTTCTGACGTACTAGCATTACTCCACCCTTCAAGCTAAACAACACAACACTCAAAATTCCAAAGCTTAGTTGTTCAAATATGAATGTGATATGATACGGATATTAGTTAACAGACACATTTAATTGGTTAGCTAAAGGTCCCACTTGAGTTTCCAAATGCATGTCGCAACATATAGAGAGACAACAGAATTGCATTTATTTGTCACTTGTTGATTGTACTTTCTTGTCCATACCAAATCTTAGTTGTTATTTCAAAGCAAACATCGGTTGCTAACTACCCTTTGCGCGGTTTGCAGTTTCAGATCTGCCATCCCACTGCCACGGTCAACACTATACTCATCATGCTTATGGTTTCCCCATTTTATGATGACCACGATCGGCCTACGTGGTTTGTGCCGTAATAGCACTGCTCCACCCATTGAGGTAAACAAGCTTAGTTGTACAAATTCAAATATGATATTATGTTGATATTAGTAAAACTGAGAGATGTTTAATTGGTCAGCTAAATGTTCCTACTTTAGTTTCGAAATGCATGTGAGCCACATATGGAGAGATCGGAAGAAATAGTATTTCTCTGTGCGCTCTGGTTCATCATGGGTGGCCAACTGACATTGTGTAGAAATGCTTGCAATATCTTCAATCTTCTTGCTCTTCTGCTCTTCTTTAAGATGATCCTCTTCTCTTGCGGTCGACTGGTCAGGTCGAGTTGTTCTCCCTTAGTATATTTTGAATCTGTCAGGTCAGGTCGACTTGTTCTTCTTTACTATATGTTGAAGCTGTCATCTGCGAAGTGTCATCACTTCTGGAGC
The DNA here is from genome assembly GCF_018294505.1 of Triticum aestivum. NCBI lineage: Eukaryota > Viridiplantae > Streptophyta > Magnoliopsida > Poales > Poaceae > Triticum > Triticum aestivum. The sequence goes on along the minus strand of NC_057807.1, from coordinate 311,098,078 downwards.
TCTCATATTTTGAGTAGTAGGCCACATTATATTAATGCACACACCAAATTAGAGCATGCATGACATCTCTTAGAAGAATTGTAGAGACAACACAGAGGGGTTTACAGGGAGGCAGTATTGGATTAGAATCAATTCTGCATTACAAAGATAATCTCACTTGTTTTTATGTTTTCGTGCATGTCAGGTATTGAACATTATCAAAATGAATATGAGAATGGGCGCATGAGAGGAATATTGCGGAACAATCCACTGGCTAACAAACTCGCATGGTGGAGGATGGACTATCTTATTCACCCATCAAGGTGCTTGCTCTAACTTGGCAAGGTTGTATTGGTCACACATATTTTGCATCTGACCTCTTGCATTACTGAGTATATGCCGTACCTATCCATTTTCTGTACCTATTCCATGTGTCGTCATACTATACTTTTCTAGTCAAATGTTGTTCTTTCGTAATAGATATCCAAAATGAAGAGGGTGAGTGCAGATCCTCAAGGAGTACAAACTAGGTATTAGGAAAAGGTAGTGATACTTGTTAAATCAGATAGATCAACAGCCACAGAAAACACATGCCCAACTATACCACACTTTACCCCTACTCCATTGGCCAAACCCCTATTAGAGAGAAGGTAAAGCACATGCAGAAAATTTGAATTTATCAGAAACACGGGCCTTGCGCACTATGGTGCCATACAACTAGGGATGAAGCATCTATCGTTGACACAACTGAGGTCTCATCAGCTTGTTTGGCTGCTTGTAGGGCCCGTCCTGGCTAGGCCTATTGCCTTTTGAAGTGCTCTCAGTTTTGTATATTCTTTTGTCGGCGCATTTATATGCACTGGTGGCGACCTTTGATGCCCAGTGGGTGTAATATGTGTAATAGTCGTGATAGCCTAGCGTAAGTTGCTTGCTTATTTATTTCCTTATTGTCTTGTTTATTTTTTTGCTTATAGTCAGTGTAGTTCTTTTTTCGCGGTTTGCTAGTGGCCGCAATAACCTATTTTTTAAAACTAGGCCACAATAACCATGGGCTACATATTTACTATAGTTACCATGGGCCTCTTACGGGCCGTAGAAACAATGGGCCTTCTAAGGGCCATAGAAACAATGGGCCTTCTACGGGGCGTAGAAACAATGGGCCTTCTACGGGCCATAGACAATGGGCCTTCTACGGGCCGTATCATCAATGGGCCTTCTACGGGCCGTATGATCGATTGGCCAAACGTGGGCCAATAACAGACCGCATTATGGCCGTAAACGGGCTAGAGTTGGAATCGTCTTTGCACGGGCCGACCATAACGGGCCGTCGTTAATCGGCCATATTTGATGACGCTATGAAAATGGCCCAACGTATTAACGGGCCACAAACGGGCCGACTGTAACCACAGGCTGAATTTGGCCCACAAGCAGAAAATGACAGTAACGGACCGTAAGTAAATGAATGCTGGAAGTGAGCCCAATTATAAATGGGCCCTGAGAAGGCCGAAAGATAACATGGGCTGGAAACGGCCCAATGGAATAATGGGTCGTTAATTAGTATAAAGTGATACACTATTCATTACGGGCCAGTTTCACGACAGGCCGTTAATGGGCCAAGAGTTACAAAGGGCCTCATATGGGCCAAAAGACGGCATGGGCCATACATGGATGGGAAGTTAAAATAGGCTGGAATCATATTGGACGGCCCCGTTGACGCTACTGGGCCTAATTCGGATAGGTTGTAACAGGCCCTAGGTTAGCGGGCTATAAATGGGCTATATGCAAACAGGCCGTTGATAGGCTTTCCGTGGGCCGGCTCGCCACCTTTTGACCAAGTCAAACAAGCCGACCTTTTCATAGTAATGGGCCTCTGTTGGGACATGCCACGTGTTGAAGTATCATAGGCGCCTTCAGTCCAATGAGTGGATGACATCTGTCCCAACGGTGAGCCGACACGTGTTTCCTCCAGCCAATGATGATTTTACACATGGAAAATACCCATTGGTCGGGGATGTTAACAGGTTATCGGATCCAAATCCGGACCTGATAGCTTAACAACGAGCCGTTACGGTGTATGCCACGTGTTGGTCACCCTTGACGAAAGCACTTCTATGACGCGTGATTTACCGTCATGGAAGTGGACACTTCTGTGATGATAATTTTCGTAATGTCATGGAGCACTTCTACGACAGCACAAGTATGACTATCTTGATTCTGTCATAAAATCGTCATGGATGTACATGCATGACAGATAATGTGACCTACTGTTACAAACACATGTCATCACAGAAGTGTATTTTTTTGTAGTGTATGTTTAAAACTGGATTGATGAAATGTACTGCACAGTAAATAATAGCACATATAGAGCATCACATTGTGAACAACTGAAATAAACAAGTTATACTGCAAACAACCAGATATAGTAATTAAAACTGGGCATATTCTCACTACACTACAAAAGGAACTCGGCAAAACAAATCATGGGTTCCCCCTTTGAAGAGGCACGGCAAAACAAATCATGGGTTTCCTCACTTGTCATAGATGGGCTCGTTCCCGGGGGAAGAGCACGAACCCTGGATGCGCTCCATGTTGTCGCAGATGGGCTCCTTCCCCTTGGAAGATCATGACTATAGGGTGCCCTCCCTGATGTCGCAGACGGGCTCTTTCCCCTTGGAATAGCAGATGGGCTCTTTCCCCTTGGAAGAGCCGGAGAGGGTGCCCTCCTTGTGGTCGCCGTCAATGAGGTCTGACTTCGAAGCTATGGATCCCAAGCCAGCATCACAGAACGTGTCCTTTAGAAATGATAAAAGGGGCTCGATGGCGATGTAGGATGGCAAGTTGTTGACAGCAAGACAGAGGAGATATGCGGTGGGGCCATGGATGAGATCGACGACGGTTGAACCCGAGGGGTTGGGGGTGGGCCACTTAACCTGTGACATAGCCCACCTCAGGCTATCGCTGTCAATGACCTCGATATCGTAGCTAGCGTCCATGACATACCCGCATACTCTAGCCTGCTGCTTGAGTGCCTGCCACCAGTAATGGTCGTCGACTTCCACGGCGACGTAGGGCGAAGAGATCATGATACAACTCTTTTGGGCCAGTCGCTCCTCGGGCTCCACGGGAAGCGTAGTTGGGCTTAGGCTGCGATGCTCTGGAGTGGGGGATGGGGATGGGGATAGGGATCTATGGGAAAGGGGGCGGTCGGCAGGCATCATCTAAGAAGCTCAGGGCGGCCTGGATATGGAGATTAGTGGGTAACTTGCACGGGCGGCGGCAGGGACCTTGCTAGGATTTCGAGCGAGGGAGGGTGTGTGTGTGTGTGTGCACGCGCCCGAGGAGGTTTTGGTGTGTGTGTGTGTGTGTGTGTGTGTGGAGGGGGCGGGGGTTTGTTTGAGGAAATGATGCGGGTACTGAAAATTTTACTATGCGAGAGTCAAACGCGGGAGTGAAATGCCGAGGCTATTGGAAATTTTTATGATGGTGCATCGCACACAGTCCGGAGATAACAACCGCCTGTTATGGAACCGAAAAACCCTCGAGGTGGGCAGATATTTTCTAGGAGCAGGCGGGACTGGGAACAAGGAACACTGCACACGGTCCGAAGATACCAACCGTGTGTTATGAAACAGAAAAACCCTCGAGGCAGGCAGATATTTTCTAGGGATGCAGGCAGGATTGGGAACAAGAAACATCGCACATGGTCTGGAGATAACAACCGTGTGTTATGAAACAGAAAAACCCTCCTAAAGGCGGGTAGATATTTTCTAGGGATCCAGGCGGGATTGGGAACAATAAATATCGCACACGGTTCGGAGATAACAACCGTGTGTTATGAAACAAAAAACCCTCCTCGAGGTGGGCAGATATTTTCTAGGGATGCAGGCGGGATTGGGAACAAGAAACATCACACATGGTCCCGAGATAACAACTGTGTGTTATGAAACAGAAAAACCCTCGAGGCTGACAGGTATTTTTGAGAGGGGCAGCCTTGTGGAGCCCAATGTATTGTGCGGATGTGTGCGTGACAGGGGCACACGGTTAGTTTGAGTGAACCGTGTCTGTTGCGTCATCCGACTTGTCTAATGTTCATAATTTTGGCAAAAAATGACACGGGAGAGGGTCAGAACACGAACACACTTGCATGTGGACCAAATTTATGTATGAAAGGGTGGTTTGATTTTCAAATACCAAATGCAACTTCAATGTCGCACCTATCTTGCAAAGCGCACGGTATTGTTGTCCCCCCTCGTGTCGGCACGAAGGGAATCCTAAGCTATGAATGCATGCCCCCTCCCCCCCCCCCAAACCGAGGCTCACCTAGCAAAGTGTGAAGTAGCTAGCAGCCCCCTCCCTCGTGTCGGCATGAAGGGAATACTAAGCTATGAATGGATCCCCCCAACCATGGTTCACCTAGCAAAGTGCGAAGTAGCTAGAAGCCCCCCCTCGTGTCGGCGTGAAGGGAATCCTAAGCTATAAATGCATGCCCCCCAACCAAGGCTCACCTAGCAAAGTGCGAAGTAGCTAGCAGCCCCCCTCCTCCCTCGTGTCGGCACGAAGGAAATCCTAAGCTATGAATGGATGCCTTCCAACCATGGTCACCTAGCAAAGTGCGAAGCAGCTAGTAGCCCCCCCCTTCGTGTCGGCATGAAGAGAATCCTAAGCTATGAATGCATCCACCCTAACCGAAGTTCACCTAGCAAAGTGCAAAGTAGCAGCCCCCCCCCCACACACACACTTTCAGTCGGCGGGCCAGAGAGGCATCTCACCAAGATTGATCGTAAAACAGACCAAGAATAATCCACCTTGGTCGTACAACCTCTCTCTTGTTGCTGGTCAAAGTGATGGTTGTCCATGCGACCCCAGAGATAGGCTAACTCGCCAATAATCACGCAAGTAGCTAGTCCCCGAAGACAACCACTGCATGTGTGTGGCCCAAACATATGTATGGAGAGGTGTGTTTTTAGTACACAATGGAACAACTTTGATGTGGCACACCATGATTTCGAACTAGAAATCCCCACACTAAGTGAGGGTTAGGTTGATGATGCATATGTATGTTACACCACACTTGAAGCCGAGGACGGGGATTCATGCATGCATGCGTGCATAGTATATGCACTCAAACTTTAATTAGGTCTGAATCTCACCATGACCTATACTACGATAACACGAACCAAATGAAGAATCCGCCATGGTAACCTATCTTGTTGTCGGTCAAGGTGATCATGGTGCGGGCCCACGAATATATAGGCTTGTCGCCGATAGCCACGCGAGGGAGTGTACCGTTTGAAGACAACCACTACATGAATATGTATGGAGGTGACGCGTGCATGCATGTTTGAATACTATTTCACAACATTGATGTGGCGCATGCGTCGAAAAACATACACTCTCCCCACACAGAGCAAGATCGGTTCATGATGTGTCGTTGTACTAGCTACTTCGACTCAATGGGAGGGATTCATGTGTACACATGCATGTGTGTGTGCTTATATATATATATATATATATATATATATATATATATATATATATATATATATATATATATATAGGACAAATGTTTCCTACAAGCAGTGGTAGTTACCACCACTTGCATTTTATATGTTGTATGTAGTATCTGTCAAAATTGAGTGTATGTATGTGTAGTATGTAGTATATAACAATGATTAGCTAGTATATATACTAATTTTTAGATAGTATATACCATGTTTTGAGTATGCTTTTTTTACGTACAAATATGTACGTATTTCACAAATATAACAAAAACTATGGGTTCATATGTAATTTTTTCATGTAACTTGCTTTGAAATATCTTACATATAGTATATGAATATATTTAAAATGATAAAGTAGTATATATAGTACCACATGGTAGTATATGAGACATATGGGGTAACTACCATCGGGTGGTAGCATGGATTTTCCCTATATATATATATATATAGGGTGAGACTATTTAGAAACCCCCTCTAGAGTTCCTAAATAAGCTTATTTAGAAACTACCCCCACTCCTACCTGTTTCTTTTCCCGAAGGGAGTGAGCGAGTGAGCGAGCAGCGCGGTAGCGCTGCGAGGGAACGAGCGAGCTCATGTCCAGTGAACTACCCCGCCGGCGCGCCACCACCACCCACCCAGCTGATGTGCCACCGCCCTGATCCCAAAGGGTGCGAGGAAGCGTGCTCCACCTTCCCTGCCGGGCGCCACGCCACGAAATTGCCGATGGGATCCACCTTCCTCTCCCTCCACCTCCTGCTGGCAGTGCCACCAATCCATGGCGAGCCCATTCCCCTCGATGAGATCCCATCCTGGCGCCCTCCTCTGTTCCTCGCCTTGCCTTGGGACCCGTCAAGATCCATGGCGTAGGATCTTGACCACCACCACCACGAGCCATGGCCAGATCCTCCCTCAGCTTCTGCAGCACAGGCGAGATCCTCCTCAGCTTCTGCGGCAGTGGACTGCTCCTCCCATGGTGTCCTAAGGAGGAGGCTCCACCTACCCTGGTCCCTCTCCACCACCATGACTTGCACAGGTGGATCCCCACGCGGGTTGCCATCAGGCAACCACCTCTCTGCTCCACCGCGGGGGCTCACCATTCCCCATGTGTGTGCTCCTTGTCGATCGTGGGCCTGTTATCACCTTCCCCGACCTGCCACAACACCTCCATGGGCACCGCGTCAGCGACCACGAGTAGCAATTCTACCATGGGGCAGTTAGCAGAGAGGAATGGAGCTGCATCTCCAAGGCAGGTGATGAGGCCCGCGAGGCGAAGGAGACAGGCACAGCCGGAGGCGACTATTCTGCCTCTCTGATACGCGCGTCAAAGGATAGCGTTGCCAGCGCGCTTGTCCAGCTCCCCTCCTCCTCTACATTGTCCAACCTCCCTGCCAATGTTCTCCTCTTGTTCTTCCCACGGGAGCAGTTAAGTTCAGCCATGGTTGAAGTTAGAAAAAAGAGCTTGTGCAATTGTGTGTGCATGCATGTCCTGTGCCACTAGTTGCTTCCTACCTCTGGCAGCTCCCATACGGGTCTAGAAGCGTGGGCGATGTCCGGGGAGATCCATGTACAGCGAGCGCCACACCACCCTGCTGCGGATCCAACAAAAGTCTCATGTTCATTCTGGCTGCGAGCGAAGGTAGTAGTTAGCAAACTGTATCAGTTTGCTTTCAAAAACCTGTAGAAGTTGACTTATTAATCTATAACACAATGACTCCCTACCACCCATCTTTTGCAATTGAAATAAGACAGGTTCGCTCGAAAAACCCAAGCAGTTAGCTGCACATCTCCATGGATTTCAATAGTTGCAGTTAACTTTGGTCGGCGTAGCAGCTAACCCCGATATTCATTGCAGTTATGGTGACCCCGGCAAAAAAATGAATTAACAAATATGAAAAAGTTTTGCCATTTAAAAAATTGGCTGGCGTGGTAGTTAACTTCGACATTCATGATAGTTAGTGTGACCCCGACAAGAAAGACCGAAATGTTTTTTTAGTGTCTTCGATCCCAGCAATTAACTTGGTGTTAACTGCCGCAGCCCCATGCAGTTAGCTATTTCAGGCCCGACAGTTAGTTCGACCCAAGAAAAATGTTATAGAAAAAATGGTGTCTTCAATCTAGCAGTTAACTTGATGTTAACTGCCGCAATCCCCGGCAGTTAGCTATTTCAGTCCTGACAGTTAGCCTGGTCCGGACGAAAAATGAATGAAAGAAATAAAGAAGTATTTGCAGCTCCGACAATTTGCTTGATCAACATATATAGTGCAGTTAGCTATTCTGCTCGAACAGTTACTGTCTATTGTAGCAGTTCGGGAAGTGATAGGTGGGGAAGTGAACAGTTATCCATGGTCGTTGCAGCAGTTACCAGATAGGTGGGCGGGAGGGGGCCTGTTGGGTGGCGGACATGGGGGAGGTTGCTGGTGGCGGCACACCGACAGGGTGGGCCGGGGTGGCGCACCGGCAGCCATCGTTGCCAATGACTCAGCACCGGCTCTCCTACTTGGAAACTCCATCACCTCCTCTTGTACACCCATCTCTTCCTCTGCCATCGGCCGGGGTGACCTGATTCATGGCAAGCATGACCGGATCTACTCCAACGCAGTTATCCACCAGTGCTCTCCTCCAACGCAGTTAGTGAACTAAAACTGTAGCAGTTGACTTGTGCTTAGGTTAGCAGTTGACTTATGATACTGTAGTCGTTAGTTTCTTTAGAAGTTAGTATCATTTTTAGATGGAGCAGTTAATCCATGACATTGTAGCAGTTAACTATTAAAAAGGTGAAAAAGCTTTTACTTAAGTAATCAGGGAAGTTAGTTTTTTGTGACGTGTCAGTTAAGTGCATGAAGTGCAACAGTTAAGTGTTTCAAAAACATAACAATATAACAAAGTTTTTTTATATAGTTAGTCCAATTTTTATTGCATATGGCAGTTAAGTGGGCGAGTTGTGGAAGTTAACTTGAACACTTAACTACCATGCGCACTCGACCAGTTAGCGTGACCTTGCCAAAACAAATAATGAAAGCAAAAAGTTAATATCTTCAGTCAAGCAGTTCACTAGTTCTTAACTGCGCAGTCTCGCCAGTTAGCTACTTCAGGCCCTGCAGTTGAAATGACCCGGGGAAAATAAAAAACAGTACCTTCAGTCCTGCAGTTAACATGTTGTTAACTACGGCAATCCCCAACAGTTAGCTATTTCAATACCAGCAGTTAGCTTGATCCAGGAAAGTCAGGAAAAAAACAAAAAAAAGTGTCTTAGGTCACGACAGTTAGCTTGGTCGTCATACGTCAGTTAGCTATTCTGGTCGGGCAGTTAGCATGTACTGCAGCAGTTCGGAAAAAATGACAAAAATGTCATTAGTTTTTTGAAAACTACTCCTAAACTGTGGCGAATCTGAAAACGAGTTCTACACACCAAAGTTTGGGCTAATCCATAGCTTTTCAATGGTGTATCATATGCATCATTCCGACAAACGGTTTGAACATTTCTTTCACAAAAACACCGAAAACGTGTTTGCAGAATTTCTAGTTTTTTGCATTTTGTTTAAAAATTGTAAGGATTTTGGGAAAATGATCAACATAAAGAAGTTCCGCCTATTCAGTAGCTATCCAACGGTATGTCATTTGCATCATTCCGATGAACGGTTCAAAAATTACGATAAAAAAATAATGCAAAAAATGGTGCTAGAAAAAGTCCGCCCGACAGTTAACTAGTATGTGACGCACAGTTAGCTTATTGTTTTCAAGCAGTTAGGAATGGTTCCTGAATAGCTTATTTAGGAATGGGTTGCAGAATAGCTGGGATGCATACACACACACACACACACACATGTATATATATACTGTATTACAAGCAAAAAAAACCTCCTAAGGCAAATTAACCACTCTTGTTGTTAGGCAAAAAGTAGTGATGGACCAAGCGGGCCCATAGATGGAAAGCGTTAATATCGCTGATAACCGGTTAAGTGGGTGCGACAGGACAACCACCATCGTTTTGCATGTGGGCCAAACATATGTTGAATACCTAAAATGCACAACTTTGATGTGCCACATGCCTCAAAAACTATAAACCATGCACCCACACAGAGCAAGGTTCATGAAGCATACTACATATGATAGTCTCCTTCCCCCTCTTCGACACATACTATATGCTCCTACCGTAATACAACCCAAAAAGAATCCTCATCGATGGTGAAATTAATTAACATCTCCCGATGAAGGTCAAAGTGATGCATGCATCGATGATGGCCTCATGGGCGCATAGATGGAAGCATCACACATGAGTGTCCTAGCTAGGATAACAACCGCCTGCATGCATGTGGCACAAAGAGGTGATGTGTGATGCTTGAATAGCCATTTTCACAATTTGATTTGGCACGTGCCTCAGAAACCTAAAAGTCTTGACATTGAGTGAGGTGTACTTGTTCACGGACGCGTATGTATAGTATATGTACATGCTAGTCCCCTCCCACCTCTTCGACGCGTACTATATATCACCATAACACAAACAAAAAAGATTCTACCTTGCTGGTCAAATTAACCTCACTACCGGCTGTTCGTTAAAGTGATGGACGACGACCTCGCAGGCCCACAGAAAGCGTCATACGCGAGTATCGAGTGTCGTGTAGGATAACCATCGACTGCATGTGGCCAAGACATGTATGTATGAAAGGGTTGTGTAATGGTTTAAATTACGAATTCACGACTCTGATGTGGCACTGGCCTGCCTAACAAATGGCCAACCCACACGGTGGTTCACAACTCATAGTGTACTGCGAGCCACCCACCACCCCAGACGCACGCACCCACACACACACCACGAATCCACTGCAACTACGATGCATGTTAAATTAATTATCCCGCGGTGAACATACATATTTTACCAAAGTAGGGACGTTTTAATTTCGAAAAAAAAATCAAAGATCATTAAGACGTTTTAGTACATTAATTGATTGATTTTCTACGGGTATAATGTGCAAAAATCAAATTCGAGCTACATGCACACGTGACAGTGCACCTAAATGGGTTGCAAAAACACATGTGTCTCACTGGGTGCATGTTTACTCCCTGTGCAACAAATTTCAAACAATGATAATCTTGATTTTTAAATTCTAGTACTTCCAAAACTTATTTGAAGTTCATAAAACTTGTTGTGTTGGCATATGGACACCAATACAAAGTTGCATTGTACTTTTTTGGTCAAATTTTAGACCATCTTTGATGTAATCTTTATGTAATTATAAATAGGAGATTATTAATAATTGGGAACCAATATCCCAAACGGACTATTTATTCGAACCGTGAGCGTTAGACCAACAATGGATATGTGCCATGCTTCGGTTAAGCAATAAAGCGGCATCATTAATCATCCAAATAGAAAAACAATATATGTGCCGCCACACGACCCGTGTGCCGTGTGAGCAGGCGTGAGTTAACGGGACGCATGAGAGCAGTCCGCCACGCAGGCAGACCGGGAGGCGTGCGTGCAGGTGTGTGAATTGACGGAGGCGTTCTCGCTGCATAGTGTCATCGGGAGGCATGCAAGTAGCTGTGTGAAACAACGGTAGGCATGCCAGTAGTCCGGTGCATAGGCTCACCGGGAGGCGAGCCAGCGGTTTGACCGCCGCCGGCCTCTCTCCCACTTCTCCATATTAAGAGCTCTCCCATATTAATGGTGCGCCTGAGCGGCCGCACCCCCCATCCTCACCACACACACAATCCCCTCTCTCCGCTTGCATCCTCGACACCACTCTCAGTCATCAAAGTCGTCAGTGTATGAGGATGCCGCCAAAGCGCCCCATCGGAGGGAGTGGCGACACCGGGGCTGCTAAAGCCCCAGAGCACGTCGTGGAGATGGAGACAGAGGTTGCCGCCACCGCCGGTGAGTTATCGTTGCAACTAACATCATCGATGGCGTCGAGCTTCCACAGTCGGAGGCAGAGTTCCACACCGACTCAGGCGACGACTCAGGCGACGACTCTGACGACCACTCCGGCGACGACTCCGACAATGATGGACAATTGGTTAGTCATCTATACCCATTTATGTGTCAAATAGATCCCAGGGTTTCTCTGGTTACTCCTGCCTCCCCCTTTTTGGAATAGAAATCCTATGTTTATGTTCTCCCAATCCATGAAATCTGAGTAAGTTCCGTTAGATCCGTGTAGTGTATTGATTGCTTGAATGGTACAAGTGATAAGTGATTAGTTGTTTGATCTGTGGAAATGATTTCTGCTAGTAATCCAACTAGGGTTAGTGTTCATGCTAATAATTCCAAGCCAGGACTTGACAATTGATTTTGAATGGCCTACATATGTTTGTGCCATTATTTTCTTCAAGATTGGTCTGTACATAGACGAATGTGCTTAAATATCGAACCATAATCTCTTGATATGTATAAATAAATAGCCATAAATTCCTAATCCCACTTCACGACATGTAATCGTTGATTTGATGCCAATTTTTGGCAACTACCAAATGTTTGCTAGAGATTAGTTTGTAACCATTAATTTGATGCCACATTATTTTACTATTTGTATAGGTGCTGTCTGATGACATGGACAACAAGGATGAAGATATCCAAAGGAGGTACAAGAGGCAAATCCTGAGGGAGCTTTATGCAGCAATGCATAATAGGCGTATTAGGACCTAGGACGATGGCTATCGATGCCCATTTTGCAACCACAAGCTTCATGACGCGTATCAAAGTGTTCTGGCGCATGCAAGAGGACGGGCCCTTGGCTCCTTCAAGCAAAAGTATTCAAGCGCATATGCCGAGTACCTCGAGAAGCTTCAGGATTGTGCCGGCATGTGAGATGAGATGTGGGATCAAACTATGTACGCTTGAGCATGCTTAATGACGATTGAACTATGCTTGTGTATGTCACAACCTGATTTTTGGCTCTTTCTTTTTCTTTTGTTTTTCCGAGGTTTTTGTTTGAGTTTTCTTTTTTCGTGGCTCTGTGGTCTGGAAACCGAAGAAGATGACCTCTTCTTTGCTTCCAAAGTGGCTTGTCATTCCCAAATCTTTCCCTAGACCCTGTCATTTCCATCCTAGCCCAAATCTCAATATTCTTTTTATTGGGAATATTCCTTTTCTATCAAAGGAATGACTCCAATTGCCCTAGGTTGTGAAGCAACCTATATCTCCATCACTCCTAAAATTCCCAAATAATTCTCATCAATTTTTTGGGTCATATCTTGATCCAATATGGCAAAACTTTTCACTGCCATGATCAAAAATAATTCCCCAATAATTCATTTCCTATTCTGCCCTGAATGGCACTTTGTGAAGGAAGTGTCATTTATAATTCTCCTATTGACTCCCAACCTTTTTGGGCATGTATATATGTCCAAATAATTGCCCCATGCACAAGTTCAAATTTATTTGCCTAGCCAATCTTCCTCAGTGAATTTTCAAAGTTTCTGTCAAACAGAAGGCTTTGTGAAGGAAGTCCTAGCTAGGAGTACCCAAATGAGTTGAACTTTTGCACACTCTTTAATGTGCTCATATTAACTCCATCCACCCGTTTTCAGCCCCATCAAATTAGCTATGTGAGCACATGAGCCAATCTTTGTTTCTGGCAATATTTTCAGGTTGTGAAGCAAGTATATTTTATATTGCTTCAAAAATTCTGATAAACTTCCAGATCATTCTTATACCCATAAAACTTCTCTCCACCCAATTTGGTATCATTTCATTGATCCATTTGACCACCATAATTATTTCAAGTTTCTGTCCAGAGGAGATGTTTGTGAAGCAAGTGCCATTTTGCCTTGGCCATTTGGCAAGCGATTTTTACAGAATCATAATATGAACAAATGACTCGGCTTTGCCCAATTTGAGCTCAAGTGGACACTCCATGTGAGTGCACCATCCTGATCTTCTTCTCTGGACCAGTTTGGCAGTTGCAAAGCAACTATGATTTATCTTGATCCATTTACCCTCCCAACTTCCAGGACTGTAGTCCTTCCTATCCTAAACACCCTAGACAACCTATTTGGCGTCCAATAATTCTCAGTTGATCCCATTGAGTTGGTGAAGTTTACTGCAATAAACTTCAGAGGGTTATATCTTTTTGAACAGAGACTCTTTCACCAAGTTACCACCGTAGTTGAGACCACCCTTTGATGGACTACGCATTAGACATGTTTTAACCTCAGTAAAATCTCCAGAGCACGCCATGCCAGTGGTGACCACGAGGACAGCCAGCCAAAACGGTGGTCTAGCCACTGTTGGCAATAGCAGCGTCGCTCCGGCCGGTTCTGGTTTGTCCCCGAGTGTCAACCAGCTCAGCATAGTCGTCCTCTTCACCCTGGACCCCTCTCCCCCTCCGACATCTTCCTCGTCGACGCTCGCCGACGAGTGCCCACGGGAGCACAGTGGTCCGACATGTTTTAATGGCCCTCGGCGCTTTCCTCTGCCTCTCTCTTGGCCGTCTCTTCCCCGTGAAGCTCTGCCCTGTGCCTCTCCGTCATTTGCCCCGAGCCCATGCGCGCGGGCACGTGTCCGCGGCGCCGGACACGCGTTGCCGGCGGCGCCAGCTCGGCATCCCTCTCGCCCGGCTATTTAAGCCCTTCCCCGAGCCCTCCCGAGCTCACCAATTGCCTCTCCACTCTCCTCTAGCCCCGCCTAGACACTAGCCCGAGCCCCCGGAGCTCTCTGCACCCCTCATCGCTGCCATGGCCGCCGTTCGGGTCCGCTCAAATCCGGCCGAAGCCAAGCCCCCCCCCTCTCCTAGCCACCACCATCGTATTCCCCGTGCTCCGGCGACCCTCCCCAGCCCCTCCATTCATCGCCGGAGTGCTTCAGGCCGCCGTTCCCAAGTTTGGCCGCCGCCTCTGTCACCTCCTGTCGCCGCCTCCCTTCGCCGTTCTTCGCCTCCTCGCGCCTCCCTCTGGTCGGGGAAGGAAACGCCGCGCCGGCCCGCGCCCGCCGGTGGCTACGCCCTGGCCGGAGATGGCCGGAGCCAGCCGGGCCAGTGCCGGCCGCGCCTCTGCCTCGCCTCTCCTCTGTTCCCGTCGGGGAAGAAGAACGAGAGCGGGAGGAGGGCGTTGACCAGTGCGTGGGTCCCGCGGGCCCCGCACATCAGCCACCCTGGAGCCGACCCCGCCTCTGCCTTTTGACCAGTCCACCGCCACATCAGCGGAAGTGGAAACGTAAACCCTGAAATATGTTTTCCATTTTTCTGTTTTGGCCCAGACTGTAAAATAAATTTTTACAGATAGGTCCCTGGCAGTAAAACCTCAATAACTTTTTATCCGTAGCTCCAAATGAGGTGAATCCAAAGCCCACTTCTTTGTTTCATCGAGCCTGTTCTGTTGGTCTGCTTTCGCTATGGTTTGACACTGTGAAAATGACCATTATGCCCTTGCCCTTATTCAGCCCCCTCCGAGAGAGTACGTTTTCCGGCGATTCTTTCCGCGGCTTCACCGCACTTCTCCCCGGTATTTTATTCATCCCCAGGAAAGCCACAATACCCACTTGCATGATAGTCATGCAGTAGCCATGGTTTTCAACTTGAATATTTAATAAATGTTTGTTTGTTGAAAAGATGGTTATCATTGTTCCGGTGATGTTCAGATTTGCATGCTCACTGTTATGCTATGTTGTCTTATACTCTGTGATCATGTTATACCTGCTAGTATTATCTTTCATATGTTTATGCTGGTTAGTAGTACATGTTGATGTTGGAGAAGATCATGCTAGTCGGTATGCCATGCTCAGTGGATATGAGTTATTGTTGATATGGTGGAAAGTTATGTGATACTCTCATGGTGATGTTGATATCATGTTCATGTATTATAGTTGGCATCATGTTATTTTATCATGGCTCAGCATATTTGCATTCAAGTTAACCGGATTAAATTGAACTTGAACACCTGTTGGCTGAGTCATGGTGCCGCTGAATCGATGTTGACCAGTGCAACCACGCTTACCGATATGGGACGGTCCTAACTGGGTCTATTGTCGTGCCTCTGGTCGATACCTCAATTTAGGGAAGGTTATGGGCGCGTGCTACCCTGACCAGGTAGGCGGAGCATAACCTTGTGAGCCCGTTGTTAAGTTAATTTTGGTACCGGATCCCAGTGTGGATCGTGGCCACGACGGTGGTCGAGGTGTCTGGAGGTAGACACGGGGCCACCCAGGACTAGCCCGGTGGGGTCTGAGTCGGAAGGGCCGGGAGAGTGTCATGACAATAGATCGGTTTTGTCGGAACGTCGTTGGTCCACCCGAATGGGAGGGCGAGGCCATGGGTTCCGTAGTGTAGGTACAGTGTACTAACCTTTGCGGAGTGTATATTAAATCTATCGATAGCTGCGCCCGTGGATAAGGGCCCAGGTCGAGAGAAGGTCACACCATGAGCTAACAGTAATAAAAATAATGTGCTTAATAACAGTGAGATAAGTTGGCCAAGTGTTGGTCGGGTTGTGATCGCCGTAAGGATCACGGGCCATTTAGTGGTCGGGTTGTCATCGCCGTAAGGATCATGGGCCATGTATTGGTCGGGTAGTGATCGCCGTAAGGATTATGGGCCATGTATTGGTCGGATTGTGATCGCCATAAGGATCACGAGCCAGTTATTGGTCGGGTTGTGATCGCCTTAAGGATCACGGTTTGGGGCTAAGTGTTGGTCGTGGTTGTGATCACCGTAAGGATCACGGTGGTATCGAGGATACCGAGTTGTTGTATATTCGTGATGTTGTACGAGAGTCGTGGGTAAAGGTCAAGCTCCTTGTGGTCATTTACTGATTGCTACGGTATTGTTTATACCAAGCTTGATTTGAATCTGTGATGATCGTGTGATGTCCGAGGTTGGTAAGTGATGCATGTGTTGGTTACGAGGTAGCCCGAGCAGGATAAGTGGTGCATATAGTGGTTTCATGTTGCATGCTAGTATTGTTGGATTAATATGTTCATGTTGTGATAGTTGTATCATGTTTATGTTGGTCATGCCATGTTATTCTGATGATGTCATGGTAATTCTTGTTTAACCTGTAATTGTTGTGCTGTTGTCTGCCTTGAATGCTTCTGGTTTATTGTGAGCTTGCAAGTACATTCAATGTACTGACCTGGCGTGTCATGCCAGTTTGCAGGTCATGCCGGATTTGATTGCTTGCTTGTCGTGGTTTCCGTTCGTGCGAGCTAGGATAAGCGTTCCAGCCAGAGTCCCTGCGGAGTGGAGTTCACCACCGTTGCCGTTGTTCCGCTGCTAGAGTGATTCCGCTGCTTCAAGTTGTTCTGCTGCTTGCATAGAGCAACTGAGGATGGCGTAGTGTCTCCATACCGATGTTATTCATTCTAATATCGGAGACCTTGTATTCATATTCGTGTAATAATAGAAGGCTGGTTTGTTCTATGCTAAGCTGTGCCATATTGCAGAAGACTTCTCCTTGATCTCTGGGCTGGAATACGGGGCGTTCCGGTTTTCTCTGAGCCGGGGTGCCATAGGCTTGGTATCAGAGCAGGTCTGGCTGTAGGACGCCCTAGACCGCGCGAACGTTAGAAAGCGGTAGTATAAACCCTAGTTGGTTTGTTGCATTTGATTGATGCATTTGTTTGTTGCATAGCATGCATATAGCCTTAGTATTTGTATGAACGGTTTATCTGGTGACTATAGCTGGCATCGGTTCGAATCCACTACAGCTCAACCTTTGCATTTCTCTAGTTCCTTTTTCTTTCGGTGTTTGGTGTCATATCTGTCCCAGCAGAGTGATGCCAAGTGATCCCGACACTGTTTGCAAAAATGGTGCTCAGGTATCGCACCGATGTCTTTCCTTCAATCCCGCCTATCGTTTCGGTGATGGACATGCGTCTATCCCAGATCATTCTTTTATTTTGTCATATTGGCAACCCTTAATGATCTTAGTTATCAAGAAAGGGCAATGTCAGCAGTCTCAGTTTTTCCCTGCATCCTATTTCTTGGACTAGTACGGGTATTTTTCCGTCCGCTTGATAATAATGTGGTTGCGACCTTCGTGTCCTACTGCATGATTACCGAGTACGTCCTCGCCTCCGAGCTAGTTCAGATTGCTATCTGGCTAAGCTAGCACTTGGTGTAGATCTGTTTACACCAATTCTTCCACACATTTATTCGTCCTCACGCACATCGTCATAGCATATTAGATCGCAATACCGAAGTTTCCCCGAGATTTGTGTGCTTAGGTGTGCATGCATATTATTGTGTGAGTAGCAGTAATATGTGATGATTACTTGATTAAT
Source organism: Triticum aestivum (assembly GCF_018294505.1). Taxonomy (NCBI): domain Eukaryota; kingdom Viridiplantae; phylum Streptophyta; class Magnoliopsida; order Poales; family Poaceae; genus Triticum; species Triticum aestivum. The sequence goes on along the minus strand of NC_057807.1, from coordinate 311,080,381 downwards.
TATATTAGTAGAATGCTTGTGTGCTTTTGTTTTAGTTGTTTCTATTGTTCCTTTCTTTGGGCCTTCGGTGTTAATAATTTTTCCCTATTAAAGTTGCTCGTCAGCCGACACCGGACCCAAAGAGTCAGAAAGAAATGCATATATTTGGAAACTCAGCTAAACAAAATGGAATTATCAGCTGACTGCAGTGAAATTGGGAATATCTTGTCTGGATACAAAAGAAATCCTAGATGGACCGTCAGTATCAAGTTTGCATTAGCATGCACTCATCACAACAACGTGATTAAATCAGCAAGAAGATAAATGGTGTGCAAGGTTGACAGAATATTATCAAAGGTATGGCTTAGATACAAGTTTAATTTTTCGTCGAGGATGATTTTGGAACTCGATGTACCTGGAAGCAAGCAAAAATATGGCATATACTCAGAAAGAAGGATAGTCCTGCAAACCCCCGTTTCATGCAAGAAAACAACATAAAAAATATTCAGATGGTTATATATGTGGAAATCGGCCCGCATATCACAATGAGAAGCTTCTGATGAAAGCAACCCATTCTTCCCTCGCAAAATACCAGAGAATTTTCCAAGGCAAGATTCATCTATTTTCCGCAGTATGATACGTGGGTGATTTCCCGCGCAAGGTACTCTGCCTTCTTCAGTAAGAGACCGCAAAAGCTTCCAGCATAAGGTACTCAGTCTTTCCCTAGCAAAGTCTTTAAGGGGGTAAGCTTCTGAAGCACGATATTCAGTCTTCTTCAGCAAGTTGTCCGATGAAAGTTTCAAGCACAAACCAACAAATATTCCTCAGTAAGACATTGGTACAAGGTAGTACGCTGTGAATTGACAGCATATGACAGTGAATCCCAAGAATCAGATCGGCAACATTTTGGTCAGAATCAAGAATCAGTCAGAATTCACGTCTATCTCGGAATCAGGTCCTCATATATATATGTATGCAATGAGCATACCATCAAGATTTTACAAGTCACTCGAATGAGGATCGGACAACCACGTGAGGATGGTTACGAAAATAAAGCCAGTATACACCATAGTGTGACAAAGGATTATGAGGATTGACGACCTCAATGAGCTCAATACAAGTACCCATGAACCTGGAAAATGATCCTGATGATGCCCTTGTCCCCTTTTTCTCCTATGATGACACCACGCCTGTGATCTGAGCTGTTTCTAGCTATCCGGGATGGATGCCGATTTTTGTTTCTCTCTTCAACAATTGTCACGAGTCTGAGCTGCTTTTCGGCTATCTCGTACAACTGTTGAGTTTCTTTTTGTGATAGTACCCCTATAGCTGCTTTTTGGCTATTTTAGGGAGCTGCCACCTTCTTCTTATCGACCCGGTCTCATTCTCTGAGTTGCTTTTTCATCCTGAGCCGTGGTTGAGTTATTTCAGTAATGTCCCAGATCTGAGTTGTAAATACCATTCTGGTGGATACTGATTTATTTGCTGATTTCTTGCAACGGTTTCGGATGATCATTTCCCAACGATCAGAACTTGGGAGGTGTTGAACCTGCCGTTTAATGGGTTACCTGTTAGAAAAATGAGGAATAATAGTCTGGAAGCCTGAGTCCTCACTTATATGAATCATCATGGATAGCCTGTCGTGAACAAATTTTTTTCTATCAAATCCGCAGATATTATCATACAGGCCAAACCCTTTATGTTGGCTGCGACAGGAGACAATCAAATATTCGGTACGGATCCGATACTCATGACAGTGGAACCGGTTAAGATGAATCAGATACTTCTGCGATGAGTCAGAATCTTTCAGGAAGCGGTTATGTTTTAACTCCCTGTTGGAACCCAAAGGACATGCATTTAGTGGACGAACCAAATGTAATGAGTCAGATCTTGAGTTTTCATTAGAAAATTCTGATTATCATTACATGAAAGGTTGTCAGTGCCGGATGACACACCCAGCGGAAATCACTTTTGGATTTGTGAGACAGACATATATTCCAGTCATGATAATCAAATCACACTCAGCTAGTCAGCAGATCTAAAAAGAAATTGGAGCCTATATAAGAATGAACAAGCCAGGTAAGATCTGTCAGATTGTGGATAGAGTAAAGCAAACCACCCCAGGGCGAGTCGGATAAAGATTTAATGGGAACAACAATAAAGGAAAAGGATACCCGAGTTGGAAACGGTTTCCTTAAGTCAGAATATTCATACTTGTTCCCTGAGCAACCAAATCTCGAGGATGAGATTTCTTTAAGGGGGTAAGGTTTGTCACACCCTGATTTTTGGCCCTTTCTATTTCTTTTGTTTTTCCGAGGTTTTTGCCTGAGTTTTCTTTTTCCGTGGCTCTATGGTCTGGAAACCGAAGAAGATGACCTCTTCTTTGCTTCCAGAGTGGCTTGTCATTCCCAAATCATTCCCTATACCCTGTAATTTCCATCCTAGCCCAAATCCCAATATTCTTTTTATTGAGAATATTCCTTTTCTATTAAAGGAATGAGTCCAATTTCCCTAGGTTGTGAAGCAACCTACATCTCCATCACTCCTAAAATTCCCAAATAATTCTCATAAATTGTTTGGGTCATATCTTGATCCAATATGGCAAAACTCTTCACTGCCATGATCAAAAATAATTCCCCAATAATTCATTTCCTATTCTGCCCTGAATGGCACTTTGTGAAGGAAGTGTCATTTATATTTGTCCTATTGACTCCCAACCTTTTTGTGCATGTATATATGTCCAAATAATTGCCCCATGCACAAGTTAAAATTTATTTGCCTAGCCAATCTTCCTAAGTGAATTTTCAAAGTTTCTATCAAACAAAAGGCTTTGTGAAGGAAGTCCTAGCTAGGAGTACCCAAATGAGTTGAACTTTTGCACAGTCCTTAATGTGCTCATATTAACTCCCTCCACCCATTTGCAGCCCCATCCAATTATCTATGTGAGCACAGGAGCCAATCTTTGTTTCTGACCATATTTTCAGGTTGTGAAGCAAGTATATTTTATATTGCTTCAAAAATTCTGATAAATTACCAGGTCATTCTTATACCCATAAAACTTCTCTCCACCCAATTTGGTATCATTTCATTGATCAATTTGACCACCATAATTATTTCAAGTTTCTGTCCAGAGGAGATGTTTGTGAAGCAAGTGCCATTTTTCCTTGGCCATTTGGCATGAGCTTTTTATAGCATCATCATATGACCAAATTACCAGGATTTGCCCAATTGGAGCTCAAGTGGACACATCATGTGAGTGCACCATCCTGATCTTCTTCTCTGGACCAGTTTGGCAGTTGCAAAGCAACTATGATTTATCTTGATCCATTTACCCTCCCAACTTCCAGTACTGTAGTCCTTCCTATCCTAAACACCCTAGACAACCTATTTGGCTTCCCATAATTCTCAGTTGATCCCATTGAGCTGGTGAAATTTATAGCAGTAAACTTCAGAGGGTTATATCTTTTTGACCAGAGACTCTTTCACCAAGTTACCACCATAGTTGAGACCACCCTTCGAAGGACTACGCAGTAGACATGTTTTAACCTTAGTAAAACCTCCAGAGCACGTCATGCTAGTGGTGACCACGAGGACAGCCAGCCAAAACGGTGGTCTAGCCACTGTTGGCAACAGCGGCGTTGCTCCGGTCGGTTCTGGTTTGTCCCTGAGTGTCAACGATCTCAGCATCGTCGTCCTCTTCACCATGGAACCCTCACCCCCTCCGGCATCTCCCTCGCCGACGCTCGCCGACGAGTGCCCACGGGAGCACAGTGCTCCGACATGTTTTAACGGCGCTCAGCCCTTTCCTCTGCCTCTCTCTTGGCCGTCTCTTCCCCATGAAGCTCTGCCTTGTGCCTCGCCGTTGTTTGCCCCGAGCCCATGCACGCGGGCACGCGTCCGCGGCGCCAGACACGCGTCGCCGACGGCGCCAGGTCGGCATCCCTCTCGCCCAGCTATTTAAGCCCTTCCCCGAGCCCTCCCGAGCTCACCAATGGCCTCTCCACTCTCCTCTAACCCCGCCTAGCCACTAGCCCGAGCACCTGGAGCTCTTTGCACCCCTCATCGCCGCCATGGCCGCCATTCGGGTCCGCTCAAATCCGGCCGAAGCCAAGTCCCCCTCCTCTCCTAGCCACCACCGTAGTGTTCCCCGTGCTCTGGCGACCCTCCCCAGCCCCTCCATTCATCACCGGAGTGCTTCAGGCCGCCGTTCCCAAGGTTGGCCGCCGCCTTTGTCACCTCCTGCCGCCGCCTCCCTTCGCCATTTTTTGCCTCCCCGCGCCTCCCTCTGGTCGGGGATGGAACCGTCGCGTCGGGCCGCGCCCGCCGGTGGCTTTGCCCTGGCCGGAGATGGCCGGAGCCAGCCGGGCCAGCGCCTGCCTCGCCTCTCCTCTGTTCCTGTCGGGGAAGAAGAAGGAGAGCGGGAGGAGGGCGTTGACCAGCGCGTGGGTCCCGCGGGCCCCGCACGTCAGCCACCCTGGAGCCGGCCCCGCCTCTGCCTTTTGACCAGTCCACCGCCATGTCAGCGTAAGTGGAAGCGTAAACCCTGAAATACGTTTTCCATTTTTCTGTTTTGGCCCAGACTGTAAAATAATTTTTTACAGATAGGTCCCTCGCAGTAAAACCTCAATAACTTTTTATCCGTAGCTCCAAATGAGGTGAATCCAAAGCCCACTTCTTCATTTCGTCGAGCCCGTTCTATTGGTCATGCTTTCACTATGGTTTGACACTTTGAAAATGACCATTATGCCCTTGCCCTTATTCAGCCCCCTCCGAGAGAGTACGTTTTCCGGCGATTCTTTCCGCGGCTTCACATCACTTCTCCCCGGTGTTTTCTTCATCCCCAGGCAAGCCACAATACCCACTTGCATGATAGTCATGCAGTAGCCATGGTTTTCAACTTGAATATTCAATAAATGTTTGTTTGTTGAAAAGATGGTTATCGTTGTTCCGATGATGTTCAGATTTGCATGTTCACTGTTATGTTATGTTGTCTTATACTCTGTGATCATGTTATACCTGCTAGTATTATCTTTCATATGTTTATGCTGGTTAGTATTACATGTTGATGTTGGAGATGATCATGCTAGTCGGTATGCCATGCTCGGTGGATATGAGTTATTGTTGATATGGTGGAAAGTTATGTGATACTCTCATGGTGATGTTGATATCATATTCATGTATTATAGTTGGCATCATGTTATTTTATCATGGCTCAGCATATTTGCATTCAAGTTAACCGGATTAAATTGAACTTGAACACCTGTTGGCTAAGTCATGGTGTCGCTGAATCGATGCTGACCAGTGCAACCATGCTTAACGGTATGGGCCGGTCCTAACTGGGTCTATTGTCATGCCTTTGGTCGGTACCTCAATTTAGGGAAGGTTATGGGCGCGTGCTACCCTGATCAGGTAGGCGGAGCATAACCTTGTGAGCCCGTTGTTAAGTTAATTTTGGCACCGAATCCCAGTGTGGATCATGGCCACGACGGTGGTCGAGGTGTCTGGAGGTAGACACGGGGCCACCCAGGACTAGCCCGGTGGGGTATGAGTCGGAAGGGCCGGGAGAGTGTCATGACAATAGATCGGTTTTGTCGGAATGCTGTTGGTCCACCCGAATGGGAGGGTGAGGCCATGGGTTCCGTAGTGTGGGTACAGTGTACTAACCTCTGTAGAGTGTATATTAAATCTATCGATAGCCGCGCCCGTGGATAAGGGCCCAGGTCGAGAGAAGGTCACACCATGAGCCAATAGTAATAAAAATAATGTGCTTAATAACAGTGAGATAAGTTGGCCAAGTGTTGGTCGGGTTGTGATCGCCGTAAGGATCATGAGCCATTTTACTGATCAGGTTGTGATTGTCGTAAGGATCACGGGCCATGTATTGGTCGGGTAGTGATCGCCGTAAGGATCACGGGCGATGTATTGGTCGGGTTGTGATCGCCGTAAGGATCACGGGCCATGTATTGGTCGGGTTGTGATCGCTGTAAGGATCACGGGCCAGTTATTGGTTGGGTTGTGATCGCTGTAAGGATCACGGTTTGGGGCTAAGTGTTGGTCGTGGTTGTGACCGCCGTAAGGATCACGGTGGTATCGAGGATACCGAGTTGTTTTATATTCGTGATGTTGTACGAGAGTCGTGGGTAAAGGTCAAGCTCCTTGTGGTCATTTACTAATTACTACGGTATTGTTTATACCAAGCTTGATTTGAACCTGTGATGATCATGTGATGTCCGAGGTTGGTAAGTGATGCATGTGATGGTTACGAGGTAGCCCGAGCAGGATAAGTGGTGCATATAGTGGTTTCATGTTGCATGCTAGTATTGTTGGATTAATATGTTCATGTTGTGATAGCTGTATCATGTGTATGTTGGTCATGCCATGTTATTCTGATGATGTCATGGTAATTCCTGTTTAACCTGTAATTGCCATGCTGTTGTCTGCCTTGAATGCTTCTGGTTTATTGTGAGCTTGCAAGTACATTCAATGTACTGACCTGGCGTGTCATGCCAGTTTGCAGGTCATGTCGGATTTGATTGCTTGCTTGTCGTGGTTTCCGTTCGTGCGAGCTAGGATAAGCGTTCCAGCCAGAGTCCCTGCGGAGTGGAGTTCACCACCGTTGCCGTTGTTCCGCTGCTAGAGTTATTCCGCTGCTTCGAGTTGTTCTGCTGCTTGCATAGAGAAACTGAGGATGGCGTAGTGTCGCCGTACCGATGTTATTCATTGTAATATCGGAGACCTTGTATTCATATTCGTGTAATAATAGAAGGCTGGTTTGTTCTATGCTAAGCAATGTCCTATTCCAGAAGACTTCTCCTCGATCTCTGGGCTGGAATATGGGGCGTTCCGGTTTTCTCTGAGCCGGGGTGCCATAGTGTACGTGTACGCTTATTATATATGTATGAGTATGTTTAATCTATGTTTGCTTATGTCTAACTGTGGGATATGGATGCAATCAGTTTGGTTGATGGAATCTACCTCCGTCCTTGTTTATTGGTCCCCTTTGTAATTTGTGTTAAATGTTGACCAAAGATTTAACTGACAAAATGTTAGTGCAGGTCAGCAAAAATTATATTGTTGGATGCTTATTTGAACATAGTGTTCCATGTTATAATTTTTGGTGACATGCATAAACATTACTTAGTTAAATATTTGGTCGAAATTTGGTACAAATTATAAAGGGGACCAATAAACCAGGACGGAGGTAGTACGCCAATCACACACGGTTCCAAAAATTGGAACCATGTGCAATGACTTTAGTTTTGACTGTTGCGTCAATCACACACGGTTGGCTCTAGCAAACCGTTGCCCCCGAAATTCTTTGGGGGACAGAAAACCCTCACCACCCAATTCAAAAAAGAAAATAGAAAACCCTCGCCATCCCCACGTCACAAAAACCCTCACCCCGACCCTCCACCCCTGCCTCCGGTCCCCTTTCGCACCTGCACAAGCTCCTCCGCATCTATGCATGGCACCACATATCGCGACAGTAACCACTTAGCTCGACGCCTGCCGCCCGGCCAGGCTATCGGCAAACCCTACCGCATTTCGCCACTTCTGCTTGCCGCCGCCTATCGCCATCGACTTTCTCGACGCTGCTCTCAGTCGACCCAGCTCCGCTCGGTTGGGGAATCTGTCATACTGAGGGTTCTTTCTCATGGACGATGAGATAACTAATTTAATGAGATATTATCTCATCTCTTATCCAAGTTCATCTACCTCCTTTAATCACCCAGCGGAAATCATCGTCAATTCATTTTTATTTGAGCTGACTTGAGGGTTTTATTTCATTCATAGAGTGTAAAGTGCGCCGACACATCATGACTTTGCAACCTCCGCCAGAGATTCCATCTCACCATACCAGATGACTTGAGTATGTGCGCGGTATGTTCAACCTCACCCTAAATCGGTTGGCATGGCCTACTTTCCTAACATATTCTAAATATTGCTACATTTGGATAAAAGGTGCCACATGCACCATATACGTAAAAGGGGATTCCCCCCTCTTCTTTCTATATTAGGCAAATTAATGATGTATTGTTCTTTCGATTACTCTCATATTTCCATGACATCATGTTTACCCTATCTGTTTAATTATAGATTTTTGTCCTTCGATTTCAATTGTTGTACAGTTCTTCCAATTTAGGCCCATATTTGTATGTTACCATATTTTCTTTAACAATCCTACCATTTTCTGCAGCACATCCCTTGCTATGCAACAGATTATGTAGTGCACAATTTTTCCCTTTACATAGATCAAGGCTGCATGGATGTCATACTGCACACAAACCATGGATTTACAATTGTTGCTACTGTAAGACTTGATGAACATGGTGACTCCTATTTTGGCGCTGGATTTTGGAAAGAAATTTCTAAGTTTTATGTACTGAAAGCTAGCACTAAAATTGCACTGCACATAGAAGGGCCTGGTCATGATTTATATGCTAAATTCCCAGACAAATCATCCTCCAGACTTCGTTCGAAGTAAGTTTTCTTTTCAACTATCTGCATGTTGACTTACCCAGCAATGTCAAATGAATTGTGTAGTATTCAAGCATCCAATTGTTATTCCCTTTTCTTACTATATTCCTACCTAATAACTTCTAGTTACCAATACACTTTTCTATTGCCCTGTTTTAACTAAATGTTCCCTGTACTCTCATTTCTATCAGAAAGCACCGCTGACAAGGAGACTTCGGAGGTGGAGAACAGGCTTGCCAACAAGCGGAGGCGGGGTGAGCTAGAACCGCAAGCGACTCCAGCAGGCCTAGACTTCATCAGCAGCCTCCCCGATGATATGTTGACAGTCATCATCTCCCTCCTCCCAATCAAATGTGGGGCGCGGACAACCGTCCTTTCTCGGTGGTGGCGCCCCCTATGGAAGTCTACCCCTCTTAACCTCATCGACACCCACGAGCTCTGCCATGGCTATCGCAAAAGCCTGGATGCGTTCTCCTTGAAATTCGGCAGTCACCTTGGCCCAACCAAAGGCCTTAGAATGGGGCAAGTTCTATTTCAACGGCAAGGACCGAGCCAAGCTTGACGACTAGTTCCGACCCCCGCCCTAGATCAGCTCGAGGAGCTCACTTTTGATGATGGGCATATGCGTTCGCTACCAACGTCCATGCTCCGCCTCGCACCCATGGTTCATGTCGCCAAGTTCAGGAACTGCCATCCCCCCTTAATGACACGCCCACTCTTACTCTACCACGACTGAAGAACCTTGAGCTCGTCGCCGTCTGCCTCTCAAACAATGACATGGAGCGCTTGCTCCGTGGCTGTACTGCACTCGAGTACCTTCGTCTTATGGCGATCAATGGGTTGAGTACATTCCACATCACCCCCATGACTCTTCGGATAATTTATGTGTGTTGTTGGTTCGGCAGGAAGACATCACAAGATGTGTACCACGGTATGGTCATTGAGGACACACCTGCACTTGAGAGATTACTTGTACTTGATTAAGTAGGTCCAACAAGAATCAATGTCATTTATGCGCTGAAATTGACAGTGTTGGGCTACTCGTCTGACAAATACTCTGAACTTGTTATTGGATCCACACCCGTTCAGGTACAATAGCCGCCTTCTACCTGTCCTTCTACAAATTAACATTATTTCTAATTTTGAAGATGTTTGTTCCTCTGTCGTTCAGAAAATGATTCCGACAAGCTTGACCGCGAAACTACGCACAATGAAGGTCTTGGCACTAGATTCTATCTGTCCCAACCTGGAGCAAGTTGTCAGTTTCCTGAGATACTTTCCGTGCCTGGAGAAGCTATATATCAGGGTGATGTTCCTTTCCTGTTAAATGTTAACCATAAGGGAGTTCAATTTGTGACACCTTTTTCCAAGTTTATAATGACAATGTACTACGATTTCTGAAGGATTCTTTTGGAGGATTTCAGTACATACATGTCTCCTTTTCCAAGTTTACAATGACAATGCTTGATCCATATGGTTACAATCCATATGCATTTCTCCTTTGGATTCATCTGTACTAGTTTTCTTAGGGAACTTTTCATCCACTCCAACATCTTGTGAAGATCGAAGATGGCATGTCAATGCCCATGTTAATCATGTTAGATCGAGCATGGCATGTTAGTGCATTTTTACAAATCCTGCAAACCAAATAGGCCTGTAGTAGTGTTCAAAACTGCATCTAGGCACTAACACGTTTTCTTCTTTTGCAGATAATATTAGGCCTAGTGGTGGATAATGTGATATAATATAACAATCACGTCGAATGCCTAGATCTGCATCTCTTAGAAAGTACTTTGAACTCCTGCCGAGGGACCTTACCGGAGATGATATTTGCCAGGTTCTTTGTTGTTAGAGCAAGGGTGCTAAAGGTAATGAGGTTTGCCCTACATTTATTTTGCAAAAATGAATGGTTTGTTGATCAGTGCCGGCGTCTGCGACAGAATGGAATAGGCTCCAAAAATGCTGGATTTCATTTTGGAACTTCAGATGACAGAGTAATCAGAATTCATCGTGTCAACCCCATACGTGACTTCTTAGTGGCTGACCCCTTTGCAAAAGTTGTGAGGTTTTGAGTTTGAACCTCTGTGATATCAATGTTCAGCGGATCAGCGCGAGCGGTTGCAGTTCATGAGATGAATTTCATTTCTATTATCAGTTTGAACCTTGTAATCTTTGAATTTGAACCATATAACTCTGGAATTTGAACCTTGTAATATTTCGAGATTTTGTGGTACAATCATTGAAATGGCATCGTATGAGACTCATATATTGGTAGCACTATTTTGACCTTAATATGCAATGGTCTTAGATTTGATTTTGTTAACCATTATCGAATCTGTTTACCTTGTCGATCTCATAGCACATGATCTGTATAACTAACTCGACTGTGATCTTTGACATTATTGCACACAGTTGGTTTCTTCCACCGTGTGCCCTGTAGAGCGCAGAATTAATTATCGCACTCGAGTGTCCATCATCACCCTTCTGTATAACTTTGACCTCATCACCCACGGGTAAACTTATGACCAAAGTCATTCCACACACTTTGTTTTTACAAAGCTTTTTGCCAATAAACGCCAACGATTTGTCCCTCTTCTAGCCGATGTGTGGCAAACCAAGCCGTGCGGGAAGCTTGCATGGTAAACTATGCGATAGCGCGGGAACATGCTCACCGATGATACATTTGGCACCTCTTCGAGCCCATGCATGGTCAAACTACATTGCGGTGTTGTCAAGCGTGCACTGGAATCCTCCGATACGAACGCCGTGACAAGACGTGATGATTATAGGCCGGCTAGCCGCCATTCGTTATGATGGCCATTTAAGCCTCTTGTGTCTCTTCAACCTTTCGATAGCACCCCACCATTGCAAGAAGCACACCCACCACGACAAGTTCTTAGAGGGTATCCTGCACGGCTCCAATGGCGCTCCGAGCGGCTGCCGACGACGAGCAGCAGTTCACTATGCATGCCATGGTGGACACCCACTGAAGCTTCATGGAGCTCTTGGTGGTGTACACCAACAACCCGGTCTGGGTGGAGCACTCCATCCACATCATGGAGTTGTTGCTTGCCTAGGAGAAGTACAAGGTGGTCGGGTTTGATCTCGAGTACACCCGCACTCGTGCCGGGTCTCGTCCCAAGGTTGTCGTCGCCCATGTGTGCGTGCGCAACCACGTCCTCGTCTACCACTACTACCTGGCCACAAGGCCTTGCGAGCATTTTTCCAGGTTTGTCAACAGCCCCCACTACATATTGGCTATGGTGGACATCACCAACGATGTCAAGGTGCTCAATAATTCGGGCATCACCTGCCAGAATCTTGTCGACATCCAGGGCCAATACAAGATATGGGGCAGCAAGGAGCATGAGAAGGACCCACTGGTTCACCTCGCCGAGGCCATCATCGACCCCTACTACAGAGACATGGAGGATTCCTGCAACAAGGACAAGCGTGCCTGGCACTTGGCCTAGATGGAGAAACTCGACAAAGCTCACGTCGTGTACGCGGCCAAGGAGGCATACACGTGCTACGGCACGTACATGCGGATCATTGAATTGAGGAAGTGCCTCCTTCCCCAAAATGGTTAGGGATCCAGCCGGAAACAGAGAAATGGCAAGCATCATCGCAACAAGAAGTAGATGATTAGATCCTTGTTTCTCCTAGTTTAGCAGGCATGTAATTGCTTGCTTTGGTGTGTGAAAATGTTATGTGTGTAGTCACTTGTGTAATTGTATGCTTAATTTGGTTATGCAATGCTATCTTTTTAAGTATATATATGTTGATGCTCTATAGACAGAGCAATTCACATCACACACGGACTAAACAATGGAACTCGTCGGTGATGATTTCATCAATCACTGACAATTCTATACCAGCAATCGTTTGCTCACAACACACACGGCTTGTTAACAAGAATCGTCTGTGTTGTTATCTGTCTTCCCACACATTTCCGATTATAGACCTGTTTGTCGCATATCACACACACACTGGTACGTGTCGGTGCTATATATATGGTTTTTAACCCCTTTCCGCGATGACATTTGGAATCGTCGCCAAGTGAGTGTGCGAGATAGGGGGGTCTTTCCCACCCAACCCAGAAACCGCCGGGGATAGGTCCTCCTGGCACACAAGCTGGGGCAAAATGAGTTTGTGCGCGATCGGGCGAGGCATCAAAACCAAATTGTTTCCGTTCGTATGTACATCCCACACGGTGGATCCCAGGAAAACATTTTCGTTTGTATGTATATCACACACAGTCAATCCAAGGTGAACGTTTATGTTATCATGTAGATCCCACACAGTGAATCCAGGGAAAACGTTTCCGTTTGTATGTACTTCCCACACGGTCAATCCAGGGAAAACGTTTCCGTTCGTATGTACATCCCACACAGTCAATCCAGGGAAAACGGTTCCGTTCGTATGTACATCCCACACAGGTTTAGGTATAGACTCGTGTGTGATACGTGTAACTATCACACACGCTCTGCCTTGGTTAACGTTTGCTTTTATAAACTACATCGCACACGATTTGATGAAGAAAACTGTGTGGCATTGGGCTACCCATCAGAAGCGCTTTTACTTCTAGAACCGTTTGCAAAGTTCCATGACCCATGTCACAAGTTTATTAGTTTACAATTAATAATGCCAATATTACGCAAATTTACATTTCATATCGAACATCTGTTTGCCAATTTCATATCAGGCACATAGATATATTTTAACACCACAGTATGATAGCTACCGGAAAACAGCACAGTACAACATATAGATAGTTCAACTTCATAAGAACAATATTAGAACAATATATTCATTTCCCTAATCGAGATCATCCAGGCTGGCCTTATCCACCTCTGCTTTCAGTTCAGTAAGAACCTGTTTTGCACTAGCCACTGGGAAAGTGCCTCCTCCTTCGCCAACACCATCTTAGCAAAGTCTGATTTAAAAAATCTGAGGTCATTCTCCACCTTCCTTTTTTTATCCCGCATCTTCAAATATTCTTGAGCGTTCACAACACTTTCTCTAAGCCTACCTCTGTTCTCTTCCTGATACATGCTCTAGAGCTTTGCTAGGCACATCTTCAAAGACTGTGGCCACCCTTGATCAACCCACTACAAGTAAGAACATTTATGTTCATCCTATAATATTTAAAACTAGATCAGTAACAATTGTAGGGAAAATGGGTTTATAGCAACATAGAAAATCACCAATACTTATTTTGAAAAAATGAAGAAATAGGTTAATTATGACATATCTTCTCAAAAAGATCAATGTGCAAATGAATTAATTGCTACTCACACAACAACCAAATTCTGAAACATCAGAAGCTATAATTAACTACAACAACTCTACATGTTCTTACTCATGTACTATAAATAGCAAATTGAACATTTTAAGAGGAAGGTAAATATAACAGCAACAGCATAGCGATAGTGTTTGGATGATAGAAAATTGATACTAACAGGTGTGTACATGCACAAATTTAGTAACATAGAACTAATAGCACTAGGGCGTCCACTATGTATGCCAAAACCGGTGTAAAGACAACTGTTGCTACATCTCGCACCGGTGCCCTGCACTGGTGAGCCGATGCAGCGGAAAAAAATCAAGGACCCGAACTCTGCAGCACCTAGTTGCTCCGACGCCCAGTTCATTCATGCCATAAAGATTTAGTATTTTATAGCTTGGCTTCTCAGATGTGTGGATAAGTTGGCTCCACAAACTACTGAAGCGGTGCCAAATAATTTTGTAATGGCACCGCTGATGAGATGGCAACATTTTTAGATACTAGGTACAAACTGTGACACTGTCTTAGGATGCGTTTGGGTGAAGGTGTGATATGAATGGGTTGGGACCGTGACAGTGTCTGAATCACATGTAACAAATGGTTTGTAACAACGAAAGAGGGTCTAACCTTCTCTGCACATGCTAGAAACTTCCTCCCACTGTCCACAGATTCAAATGCAACTAGCTTCACTCATGGAGGTTGATGGTGACAATGAGCAGACATATCAGAAACTTCCTCCCACTCTCCACAGATTCAAACGCAACTAGCTTCAAGCATGGAGATTGATGGTGACAACGAGCAGATAGATCTTCAGCCACCCTGCTCCATTTGTTGCAACTGATGGTCCTAGGGAACTACAAGAGGGAGAAATTACTCAAATCGACCGTCGGGTAAAAATCCTTCATTCCAAGTCATAGCCCGAGAGAGATAAGAGAGGCATACCGGGTGGTGAAGGAGTCATCGTCGGAGGAGGAACCGCTGGAGAGGTCTTTGAAGAAGACCATGGCGACCTCTGTGGTAGGATGCGAGACGGCGAGAGTGAGGAAGCAAGTGAGGAAACGACTATAGCTTAGGAAGGAAGGAAGGGGGAAATAGGGGAAATGTGACTTGTGGTCGGGGAGAAAAGGGGATGGGGAGGGGGGAGGGTAGATATATCGGTGGTAGGCCAAAAATTTCGAAATGTGGAGGGAAACTTTGCACGCGGTGCCACCGGAAACCATTCACTTTGAACGACAGTGTGCATCGCAAACGATTCTTCTGCTTAACGCGCATGGGATGAGTTTGATAATTGAAATTTTGGTGGGAATTTCCCCACGTATGTCATTGCATAATTTAACATCGCTTGCTAATTTGGGCACATAAAAGAGCGTACATCACATAGACCAGACTTACTGAATCGAGCAATTTTAGTAATTAAACAGAGATAGTTCACCTAAACATTGCTCTATCAAAAGACCAACATTAAAAACAAAGCCTAAGTACGAATAATTTTAACAAATCCGCCGCCACACCGGCCTATGCATCGCTGGCCTATGCATTGCTGGTGTGAGATGAGACGTCAATGACTTGTCCTGGCGACATGCCGCTGTTGGTGGACTCTGCGTCCCCCTACTAAAGTCGACCGCGTCCTCGTCCTCGTGGTTGTAGTACTCACAGTAGTGGTTGCGCCAGAGCTCGCATTGGTACTGCACCGCCGATTCCTCAATGGATAGACTTTCTCTAGCTCGACCTGGGCCACATGCAGCTCCTCCTCCCGGTGCTCCTCGATCTCCGTCACCTCATGTATCTCTAGCTCCTGCTCGACGACCTCATGAGGAAGCAGGTGCTCCATGGCCACCGCCACCTTTTCGGACGTGGGTTGCATGCTGGATTCCGAGGTGGCCTAGAATATCTTGGCATGGATGGCCTCGACCCGGGCCAGGGCGACATCGGTGACACGAATGACAGCTCGAGCACTCTCGGCATTTGTAGCCATCATCACAGCAGCAGGTGTAGTCGTCTCGACTGCTGCAGCTGCCCCGTCGGCTGCTGCAGACGCCCTCTCGACGGAAGCGGCGCGCTCAATGTGGATGCGGCGGCACTCTCGGCGTAGGCGCCCGCGCTCTCGGCGTAGGCTGCGGCGCTCGGGGGGACGCAACCATCGTACGTGCCTTCACGAAGCGTTTCCACGGTGTCATCTTTGCAAGAAGGGGGTGCGGGAATGGGGATTGGGATTTGTGGATTCGAGGGTTGCCGGCACTGGAGTAGACGAGCCGGCGAAGCTTAAGGAGGAAGACTTAAATAGACCCAGATTTTTTCATTGCAAATGATTCCTACAAAACAATTGTATGTGATGTTGTAGATATTTTTTGTTAGCTGTGAAAGACGAATTTGGAGTAAAGTGGCAACGGATGGTGTTTTAAATGTACGAGAAAATTTGTAGTACTAATACAACTATCTGGTCAAATTTTGGAAAATTTCAGGGGTCATTTGACCTTTTAAGACATTTAAGTGATTTTCTAGCCATTTAATGACCGTAATTGATATTTGAACTACATGTACATGCATCAGCTAACCAAAACGGTTTGAAAAGTCATATTTTGTGTACTTGTGTGCGATTTAATTCCACATGTAGTAAATTGGAAGGAATTTTCAAACATATTGGTCTAACGGCTATGACACAATTTAGCATGGAGTGCCATGGCATTTAAATTCCGAAAAATTTAAAACATGAAACCTTGCTTGATGTAATGTCATACCACCAAGATGATGTGGCACAAAAATTGGCTTTTTTGACGGAAGTTTCGACACACACCCCTCACAAACCGGAGCAACTCACTAGAAGGCTCGTGGTTCAGAGAGGGAACAATGCATGTTTGATAACGAACGGCAGATAGCTTCCTCTTACGGCCTTCAAAACTTTTCTACGTGTAATGTGCACTGATACTAACTATCATGTGAAAATTTGGAAAATTTCAGGGGGCATTTGACCTTTGGAAGACATTTAAGTGATTTTCTAGCCACTTAATGACCGTAATTCAAATTTGAACTAGATGTTGAAAAATCATGTTTGTGTACTTGTGTGCGAGTTAATTCCTTGTGCAGTAAATTAGAAGGAATTTTCAAACATATTGATCTCACGGAATGGACACATGTACATGCATGGAGTGCCATGGCATTTTTATTCCAAAAAAATAAAAAATCATCAGAAAAACTTGAAACCTTGCTTGATGTAATGTCATCCCACCAAGATGATGTGGTACAAAAATTGGCTTGCTTGATGAGAGTTTGCACACACACCCCTCATAAACCGGAGCAACTCACTAGAAGGCTCGTGGTTCCGAGAGGGAACAATGCATGTTTGATGACGAACGGTAGATAGCTTCCTCTTACGGCCTTCAAAAATTTTCTACGTGTAATGTGCACTGATACAAACTGTCATGTGAAAATTTGGAAAATTTAAGGGGTAATTTGACCTTTTGAAGACATTTAAGTGATTTCCTAGCCATTTAATGACCGTAATTCAAATGTGAACTAGATGTACATGCAACGGCTAACCATAACGGTTTGAAAAATCATATTTGTGTACTTGTGTGCAATTTAATTCCATGTGCAGTAAATTAGAAGGAATATTCAAACATATTGGTCTCACGGCATGGACACATGTACATGCATTGAGTGCCATGGCATTTTTATTCCAAAAAAAAAATTATCAGAAAAACATGAAACCTTGCTTGATGTAATGCTATGCCACCAAGATGATGTGGTACAAAAATTGGCTTGCTTGACGAAAGTTTGGACACACACCCCTCACAAATCGGAGCAACTCACTAGAAGGCTCGTGGTTCTGAGAGGGAACAATGCATGTTTGATGATGAACGACAGATAGCTTCCTCTTACGGCCTTCAAAAATTTTCTACGTGTAATGTGCACTGATACAAACTTTCGTGTGGAAATTTGGAAAATTTCAGGGGTCATTTGACCTTTTGAAGACATTTAAGTGATTTCCTAGCCATTTAATGACCGTAATTGAAATTTGAACTAGATGTACATGCAACGGCTAACCATAACGGTTTGAAAAATCATATTTGTGTACTTGTGTGCGAGTAAATTCCATGTGCAGTAAATTAGAAGGAATATTCAAACATATTGGTCTCACGGCATGGACACATGTACATGCATTGAGTGCCATGGCATTTTTATTCCAAAAAAATAAAAAATTATCAGAAAAACATGAAACCTTGCTTGATGTAATGCTATGCCACCAAGATGATGTGGTACAAAAATTGGCTTGCTTGACGAAAGTTTGGACACACACCCCTCACAAATCGAAGCAACTCACTAGAAGGCTCATGGTTCCGAGAGGGATCAATGCATGTTTGATGATGAACGGCAGATAGCTTCCTCTTACGGCCTTCAAAAAATTTCTACGTGTAATGTGCACTGATACAAACTTTCGTGTGGAAATTTGGAAAATTTCAGGGGTCATTTGACCTTTTGAAGACATAGTGATTTCCTAGCCATTTAATGACTGTAATTGAAATTTGAACTAGATGTACATGCAACGGCTGACCATAATAGTTTGAAAAATCATATTTGTGTACTTGTGTGTGAGTTAATTCCATGTGCAGTAAATTAGAAGGAATTTTCAAACATATTGGTCTCACGGCATGGACACATGCATGGAGTGCCATGGCATTTTAATTCCAAAAAATTAAAAAATGATCAGAAAAACATGAAACCTTGCTTGATGTAATTTAATGCCACCAAGATGATGTGGTAAAAAAATTGGCTTGTTTGACGAAAGTTTGGACATACACCCCTCACAAATCGAAGCAACTCACTAGAAGGCTCGTGGTTCCGAGAAGGGAACAATGCATGTTTGATGACAAATGGCAGATAGCTTCCTCTTACGGCCTTCAATTTTTTTCTACATGTAACATGCACTAATACAACTGTCATGTGAAAATTTGGAAAATTTCAGGGGTCATTTAACCTTTTGAGGACATTTAAGTGACCGTAATTCAAATTTGAACTACATCTACATGCAACGGCTAACCATAACGGTTTGAAAAATCATATTTGTCTACTTGTGTGCAAGTTAAAAAATCATCAGACGATGTAAATATCTGGTGTTCAAAAAAGAAAATGTAAAATCTGGCAAGATAACCGGCCCCACACGATTGACACTCTATTTCATGCCTTGAGGTTTGGAAGGTGAGTGGCGGGCTTTATTAATCAGACACGGTTCTGCATTACGAACCGTCAGCTATTATGTTCACACATGAATTTTGCTACGGGAATCGTGTGCAATTCACACTACAGTACTCGTATATTCCGGCGACCGACTTGTGTACTATTCCCATCGATCGAGATTCCGGCCGCCAATAAATACTACCTTGCTCATGTCGTCCCGCCTACACTCTCATCTAGATCCTCCCCTTGCTCTCCCTCTCTCCCTCTCTCTCTTTCTCTCTCTCAAATATCTGCCATGGCACCACCGGTCTGCCCACGCGCTGACGAGGAGTCTCCACCCCCCAATGATGCTCACTCGAAGAGAAGCGATGAGGACACCTACGCGCCACCAGATGAGGTTGCGTCGGACCCCCCAACTTTGGATTGGTTTTGTGGCCAGTAAGATATTTGTCTTTGGAAGGCGCTGATGCCGGCTGAGAAAGCCACGCAAGTGGCTTTCAAGAAGGAGATGGCAGAGGAGGATGCCAGGTACCAGGCGGCCTATGAAGCCCGTGATGCCGCTTGGAAAAAGGAGGCGGCAGAGCTTTGAGGGCGGGCGCGTCATCGTGTGGAGGAGGTGTACGAAGACAGGTACTTCGTGAGGAAGCCAGAGGCGCTAGGCGCCACATCACTGCGTGGAGCTGGGCCGATAAGCTCCAGCGTGCCACTGGCGAGGAGCTCTGGTGGGCACCCAAAAAAATGGCACGATCGTTCACGCGCGTTCGCCTGCAAGAGGCAGATTGACACGTCAAGCGTTGCGAGGCGGAGGAGGCGGAGTACTGCCTACACTCTGGGAAGACGCCGCGCACCAGGGAGCTGCTGGCAAGAGGCTGCTGGAATACTGGCCCCAGGAGGGATTATTAGTTTTAGTATTGTTCGTTTTCAAATTTATGCATTGTACCTAGTAGTTAAGTATCATCGCGTATATGTGATGATATTATATATATATATTCTATGATGAACTAATGAACAATTAATATTATATATATTATGAATTCCATTTTCTATCTGTTTTTGTATACTAATTTGAATCTATCTATTATTATCCACATATACAGAATGGAAAGCGTATAAACACACATTGAAACAGAACATATAAGAACCGAAAACAGAGTACACACATTGAAACAGAGCAATAAACAGAACAATAGTATGATTGATGTGAATACATAGCAATCCACGTCGAAACAACTCAAGAAAATAAAACGTGTCCATGAGACCATGACCAGCAGCCCTTGCCTACGGTAGCTCTTGGCTCTGCCTGAACTCATGCAGGCGTTCGTCCAAGCGGTCGACACGCTCGCGGTACATCTGGAGTGCGATCTTGAGCTCCAAGTTGGCTATTTCATCGGAGATCACCACCTTGAGGATGCGACGGCCATGTTCCTGTACTGCGCCCAGGTGGACACCTGGGCCAAGGAGGCGGTCGAGCCTACCGACCAATACGTTGGCATCAAGCAGGCCGCGAACAAGGGGAACAGCATGACCCATGCGAACGGTGCGACGGGCGTCTGGTGCAAGTACGACACAGAGGGCATGTGCCCACTCCTGGGGAGGAATGAGGGTACTAAGGGGACGTGTACCCAACTACGACGCCCTGTCGACAGCAGGCAAGCACCGATGGATTCGCTCTTGCTGTGCAGCGTGCCGTGCCTCTTGCTCTGCGGCACTCGAACGGTGTGGCTGTGCGGCGAGCCGCAACCTATCGGCATAGATGCGCCTAGCTTGCTCTGCGGTGCGCCATCGATCGTGTTGTGCGGCGAGCTGCAGCCTCTCGACGCTGACATGCCTATCTTGATCCACGATGCTAAAGCGCCATGGGCCAAGGGTCTGCTCAACCCTGGCGATGACGCGCATCACAACATCATCCATCACGTTGCCGGGGAGCGCCTCGGCCTCGACGGGCCGTGGCGCCTTTTGGCTTTCCTCGTCGACGAGTTTGATGGCAGAGGCGGCGCTTTGGTGTGTTGGCATGCTTGGAAAAGGTGGATGTGCTACAGGCTGCACTTCTTGCCTCCGTGCATTGCATCACACCTAGGTTTATGTGCAGTATCACTGGGTGGCGGGAAACATGTGAGGAAATGGCAGGAAACGATGGCATGTTCATAGAACGCCATCAATTAATGGAAACTTAGCATATAAGGAACATCGAGCTAGCACAAGAAGTAGATGATGATGAGATGAACACAGACCACACTAGGGAACCCAATTCATCAATCGCAAACGGTTGTACAGTAGCAAGCGTTTGCCCACAACACACACGGCTTATTCCATCACAAATAGTTTGGATGGATCAACTGTATGCCACGTATTCACATTGTCAAAAAGTAACGTGGTAGACCTTCTTTAACATATGTTAAAAAATAAAATAAGAATAAAAAACAAGGACCTCGAGGTTAATTTAGCTGAGGGAATGGGTCATTTCGGTCATTTGAACCGAAATGACCCATCCTATCAGTTAATTTAACATCAACACAACTTCCCATCCAGTGACCCATCTAATGGCTGCTCCAGCCTGAGCACACTTAACTAGAGAGATCTCTCAGATGAGCTACTGGTGGAGCAGCTAGTTCTTGCTGATATAAGATGCCTCTTCGCATCCTTATGGCGTATCCGGATGACCGCCCGTCCTCCAATGGCCAATACATGTTGTGTAGACAGACCATATCACATACGTCTTATTAGAAGCAATCATTTGTGTTATTATCGGTCTTTGCGCACATTTTTGATTACAGATCTATTTGCAGCATATCACACACATCTTGTTATATTGAACCGTTTCTGTTCTCTTGTCTCAACACAAATAGTTCATCCGAGTGAACCGCATGTTGTATATCACACACACCTTGATCTGGCTGACCATTTCTTTTGTGTTGCCTAATCACAAACAGTTCATCCGAGTGAACCGTATGCTGTGTATCGCACAGGCCTCCATCTGGCTACCCGTTTCTTTTGTTACTCATCATCGCAAACATTTAATTGAACTGAACCATATGCCCTGCATCGCACACGCAACTAAAATCTGAACTGTGTTTGATGCATCTGTCATCACAAACGTTTTGCACATTTTTGATGGTTTTCTTACACCACCATTTGCGATTATTGCATTGCACACAGTATCTTGAAGAGTCTCTGATCATAGTGTCACGTTAGCAGCATCCTGCAATAGTGACATCTTGTTAAGTTGAACCGTTTCTAATCTCTTGGCTCAACGCAAATAGTTCATCCGAGTGAACTGTATGCCGTATATCACACACACCTTCAACTGGCTGCCCGTTTCTGTTGTTCCTCCTCATCACAAACAGTTCATCCGAACCGTATGCTCTACATCGGACATGCCTTCATCTGGCAGCCCATTTCTTTTGTTCACCCTCATCGCAAACAGTAAATTGAACTGAACTGTATGCCCTGAATCGTACACGCAACAAAAATCTGAACCGTGTTTGATGCATCCGTCATCGCAAATGTTTTGCACCTTTTTGACGGTTTTTTACACCACCGTTTGCTATTATTGCATCACACACAGTTTCGTTGAAGGGTCTCTGATCATAGTGTCGCATTAGCAGCATCCTGCAGTGTGCCACCACCAAAGGTGGTAGAGGTAAAATCTTTAATGAAATTCAGTGATAGTGATAATCCACATAATAAACATCCTAGTCAATGCCTTTATGAGTTTGATAATTACATTCGAAAGCAAGATCACTTCAATGCAAATGTTATGAAACAATTGAAATACAACTCTAATATGATTGCTCGCTTAAGTGACTTGTTATTTAGAATCTCAAATAATGTTAGAGGTGTAGGAAAGCATGCCTCTATGGTTCAAACTCAATTAGAACAAGTTGCTAAATCTCAAAGAGAGTTGCTTGATGAAATGAACAATAATATAAGTGACTTTGCTGTTAGAGTAGCAACTAGAGGAGGTAAAATGACTCAGGAACCACTTTAATCTGAGGGATACCCTAAAAGAATTGAACAAGATTCTCAAAGAATTAACACCGATGCACCTAGTCCTTCTAAAAAGGAAAAGAAGAAGAAAAATAATAGGGCTTTGCCTGCCTATAGTGAACCTGAAATAGAAAAACCTCCTGATAATGATAAAGAAATTTCTATCTCTGATGTTGAAACTCAATCTGATAATGGACACACACCTTCTGATAATGAAAAAGATAATGATGAGGTTCATGAAGATACTCAACCTAATGATAAAGAACCAGACAATGATGTTGAGATAGAACCAGCTGTTGATCTTGATAACCCACAGCCTAAGAATAAAAGATATGATAAAAGAGACTTTGTTGCTAGAAAACATGGAAAGGAAAGAGAGCCATGGGTTCAAAAGCCTATGCCCTTTCCACCTAAGTCAACTAAAAGGAAAGATGATGAAGAATTTGAATGCTTTGCTGAAATGATCAGGCCAGTCTTTTGCGAACTCGCTTGACTGATATCTTAAAAGTGCCTCCTTATGCAAAGTACATGAAAGACATCATCACTAATAAGAGAAAAATACCGGAAGATGAAATCCCCAATATGCTTGCTAACTATACTTTTAAAGATGGAGTACCAAAAAAACTTGGAGATTCGGGAATACCAGCTATACCATGCTCCATTAAAAGAAACTATGTGAAAACTACTTTATGTGATTTGGGAGCTGGTGTTAGTGTCATGCGTTTCTCTTTATATAAAAGACTTGATTTGAATAAACTCACACCTACTAAAATATCTTTGCAAATGGTTGATAAATCAACTGAATACCTATCGATATTTGTGAGGATGTGCCCGTTGTTGTTGCTAATATTACTATTTTGACTGACTTTGTTATACTTGAGATGCCCGAGGAGGACAACATGTCGATTATCCTTGGTAGACCCTTCTTGAATACTGCAAGGGTCGTTATTGATTGCAATAAAAGCAAGGTCATGTTTCATATCAATGGTAATGAGTTTACGGTGCAGTTTCCAGAGAAACAATTCCAAGTGAATGGTATTAATGTTATTGAAAAATCTCCGACAATCGCTATTGGAAGTTTTAAACTACCTCTACCTATTGTTAAAAATAAATATGAAATTCTTATTGTCGGGGACATTCATATCCCCATTGAGGTAACTTAGTGATTTACGAAAGTTCTTCGGTTTCATGCTAATCAAAAGTGGTTGTTAATAAGACTTGATCAACCTTATTAATGGATCATTTTTGAGAGGTATGAAGTTGATGAACTTAGTAAGCACTACCTTCTGTCCCTACCTTTTGTTTTCTGTCTTTATTAGCTAAATAAAATAAAATGCTATGCTTTGTCTGTTTTCTGAGTTTTCCGTGCAATAAAAAATGACCCAAAAATAAAAGTTCTCAGAATGCTCTAAAAATATGATACAATATTTTTCAGAATATTTCTGAATTTCTGGTGCAAATAATATCAGAGGGAGGTGCACCAGGTGGGCACAACCCACCTGGGCGTGCCAGGACCCCCAGGCGCACCCTGGTGGGTTGTGGTCCCCACGTGGTCCCCTCACTTACTTCTTCTTCCCACATCACTCCATTTACCCAGAAAAAAAATCACTATCACACTCTCTCTCGTGTTCTTACTACCGAAACCGCGAATTTCAATCTCCTTGCTCGAAGTTCCGTTTCCGAAACTGTTTATGACTCCTCCATGTGTCCAATTAGTTATTTTTGTGGGTTATGTTTAGAATAATTAGCTACTCTTGGTGCTGTTGTAGATAAGCTTGCATGTTGAGTTCTTGGAGTTCTAAGTAGTTTGAATGCTTGCTATGGCCTCTATGTATCCCTATGAGTAGTTGCTATCATTCTTGTGAAGTTCTGTTAATAAATTCTTTGTGACCAAAAAATTTCAGAAAATTGTACGTGAACCTTATGAACTTCCTTGGAGGGAGTTCTTCGAGGAGGAGATCCTCGGAGGCATCTTCTGGCAGCATCTCCGTTCATCGGTCCTATGCTGAACCAAGTGAAAGTTCCATTCGAAGTGCCACCACCAAACATGCTTACGGCCATGCAACAATTATATGGTGAGAGTGGGTATTAATGAGGAATTTGAGCAATATGTTCACAACGCCAAGCTCGGTCCCTAAATTTCAGATAAGTGCGACCAACACCTCATCCTCACCGAATCATTTGTTAAAGAATTTAAATTCTTTCCCCGTGAGTCTAGGGTGTCTTTTAAACTTTATGAAAATCCATTTACCATTTATCTAGAAAGGTTCGCTCACCTCTGCAAAATCCCATTCTGGGGTTTGCTCGATGAGTCACCTAGGTCTGAGTTTGAAATATTCTTGACTAGGGGAGTGACGCAAGGTAGAATAAATAGCATACATTTTCCTGCAATTTAGTACTTCATGTTATTTAATGGAAAATTTATAGTAAGCAAGCAAGACTATAGTACATTTTGTGCTCTAGACTTGAGCCTCATATGCACCGCTCTCACCGGCGACCGGAGTTATAACCTTGGAGCAATTGTTGCACGCAGACTGCAGCATAATGCTAACATTGGCTATTTCTATGGCAGAATTTATGCCACATGCTTAGCAAGAGGGCTGGGTGTTTCACCTTTTCCCTATGATCCTATTTTACCCATGCAGTATTTAGACTTTGATGCTTTAAAAAGTCATAAGGTCCTCAAAGGAAAAATTCATAACTTCACTTACTATCTGTTGTTTAACCAAACATCTGATGTGCACACATATTTGCCTGCGCCTTCTCTTTTTGAATATCACAGCAAGGGAAGATATTTTGTTCTTGAGAGCGAGGTTCGAGCTCATAACACAACAGTGGAGGCTGCATGGCAGGCTGAGGCATCCTCACCCAGAGCCTCCGTGAGCTACCACTCCGACCATTACGCATGCTACTGACCAACGACCAAGTTAGGCCAAAAGCCTAAGCTTAGGGGAGTACGTATTTCCACCGGCATTACATTCATGTTCACACATTTCATTCCATTTGTCGGTGTCCGCACTTTTTCATTGTATTATCCATGCTTAAATTATTTTTCTCGCTTTCTTCTTGTGTGTTTGAAAAACTTTGAGAAAATCCAAAAATATATTTTGTTGCTTTCTTTTTGATTTTTCTTCCTAGTTTAAATTATTGTAGCACTAAAAAGAAAACCCAAGAAGATTTCCTTGTTCTTCTTTTACTTGTTGGGAGCTTTCCCGTGTAAATAGTTTTTCTTTTTTTTGTTTTGCTCTTTTCATTTGCTTGCTTTCGAAAAAAACAAAAAACTCCAAAAATATTTCAGTCTATTTCTCTGAATTTCTTTTCTTTTTTTTGTTGAGTCATACCAAAGAGAGGACCACGATAAAAATTGTGGGTGGCTCTCATTTGCATTGTTGATCTAACAAAGAGCCCATATTACCTTATCTTCTCCTTTTGAATAAAATATTTGCAGATTCCAGCTTAGTCCACGACACTCTTGCATTATTATTATTTCAAATCGTTCGGTCATGCAAGTGAAAGGCAATAATGACGATATTAGATGAACTGGCCGTGGCAGAGAGAAACGAGTATGAACTCGACTTGTTCTGTTTTGTGAATATGTTTAACCTAGTATCCATGATTCAGCCTATTATGATCAAACATGTTCGCAATGACAATTAGAGATTATAGTTTCTCATGCCATGCATAAGTAGCTAGGAGTGAATAATGATTTATCTTAGATATCAACATTGCGTTAAAATGATTGTGATGTAGTATGATGATATGGTATCTGCCTCTGAACGTTCGAGTGGCTTGACTTGGCACATGTTCATGCATGTAGTTGAATCAAAACGAACATAGCCTCTATGATATTTATGTTCATGGTGTTCATATCCTACTCATGCTAGTATCGAATGTTACTTATGCATAATGCATGTTCATGACCGTTGTTGCTCTCTAGCTAGCCGTTTCTCAACCCATTTGCTAGCATTTGCCTGTACTAAGTGGGAACTCTGCTTGTACATCAAAAACCCAAAACCCAATTTATTCTAGATGAGTCCACCATACCTACCTATATGAGGTATTACCCTACCGTCGTAAGTAAATTTGCATGTGCCATCTCTAAACACTTCAAATAAATATCCTTTTCTGTGTGCCTGGATCATTCATGGAACGACATGAGGTAGTCGGTATCTTCCATGCTAAGCGGGCTATTCTCAGGTCGAGTGTTTATTCACATGCCATTGGACGAGAAAAGGGCGGTAATAGGGATGCCCAGTCCCAAACTACAAAAAGAAAAGAGCTTACAAATAATCAAACAAAAACTCCCAATGGAGTCATAACCTTTACCTTTCCGCTTGGGAACCACCACTAGCGTGTTTAGCATGGAAGATATTGATAGCTGATAGTCGTGAAGTAAATGAGAAGGGTGCAAGTCCCAAAATATCATTTAGCTTTGTTTTAAAAACTTGAGCTCTAGCACCTCTGCAAATCACTGCTTCCCTCTGCGAAGGGACTATCTATTTACTTTTATGTTGTGTCATCACCTTCTCAAATAAGCGCCAGAACCTGAGAGCACTGATGTCATGCTGATGCATTGTGTATAGCTAATGTGGGGTGCATCATGACTGGATCTTTTCTACCATGAATTACAATGTTTAGTCGCCGCTTGAACTTTGGGGGTGCTCTGCATTTATGTTTTGCGGTCTCAGGAAGGGCTAGCGAGATACCACTATTGTCATATTATATCATGGTTGTTTTGACAACGTGTTGCTATTTGAGATATCTTATTATTGCTCTCTAGTTGATTATGTCATTGATATGAGTTAATACAAATTTTAAGAGTTATTGTCGACATGGTTAGTTATAATCCTTGTTGAAAACCTGGGCGATGTTTAAGCTTATTTATGAAACAAGAGCTAAAGAGTTCATAAATTTTTTTATTTTTCACTTTCAGTTTATCAACTGAATTGCTTGAGGACAAGCAAAGGTTTAAGCTTGGGGGAGTTGATACATCTCCAACGTATCTACTTTTCCTAACGCTTTTTCTCTTGTTTTGGACTCTAATTTGCATGATTTGAATGAAACTAACCCCGGCCTGATGCTGTTTTCAGCACAACTACCATGGTCTTGTTTTTGTGCAGAAATAAAAGTTCTCAAAATGGAACAAAACTTTGCGAGCATTTTTTTATATCAATAAAGAGAATTCCTGGAGCCAAGAGGTACCTGAGGGGGCACCTGGGTGGTCACAACCCACCAGGGCGCGCCTGCCCCCCCAAGCATGCCCTGTGCATGCTGCCCACCTGGTGGCCCCGCTGACCGTGAAACCGACGCTATAAAATCACATTATTCCAGAAAAAATAGGGAGAAAGAATTATAGCATTTCACGAGACAGAGCCAACGCCGTCTCCTATTCTTCATCGGGAGGCCAGATCTGGAGTCCGTCTTGGGCTCTAGAGAGGGGGATCTTCTATCTTCGTCATCACCAACACATCTCCATCACCAATTCCATGATGCTCCCCACCGGGAGTGAGTAATTCCTTCGTAGGCTCGCTGGTCGGTGATGAGTTGGATGAGATTCATCATGTAATCGAGTTATTTTTCTTAAGGCTTGATCCCTAGTATCCACTATGTTCAGAGATTGATGTTGCTATGACTTCGCCATCCTTAATGCTTGTCGCTTTGGGCCCGGGTGCCATGATTTCATATTTGAACCGTTTATGTTATCACCTTTATATCCATGTTCTAGATCCGATCTTGCAAGTTATAGTCACCTACTACGTGTTATGATCCGGCAACCCCGGAGTGACAATAGTCGGGACCACTCCCAGTGATGACCGTAGTTTGAGGAGTTCTTGTATTCAGCGTGTGCTAATGCTTTGTTCCGGTTCTCTATTAAAAGGAGGCCTTAATATCCCTTAGTTTCCAATAGGACCCCGCTGCCACAGGAGGGTAGGACAAAAGATGTCATGCAAGTTCTTTCCATAAGCACGTATGACTATTTATGGAATACATGCCTACATTATATTTATGAAATAGATCTAGTGCCGTATCGCCCTAGGTTATAACTGTCTCATGATGAATATCATCCAATGAGTCACTGATCCAATGCCTACGAATTTATCTTATATTGTTCTTGCTGAGTTACTACTGATGCTACTGCTATCGTTACTGCTACAATATTAGTGCTATCACTGTTACCTTACTGTTGCTCTCATCAAAACTATCATATTACTGTGCTACTAATCACTTTGCTGTAGATAATTAATCTCCGGGTGTGGTTGAATTGACAACTCAGCTGCCAATACCTTCAAATATTCTTTGGCTCCCCTTGTGTCGAATCTATACATTTGGGTTGAATACTCTACCCTCGAAAACTATTGTGATCCCCTATACTTGTGGGTTATCAGTCTTTGAGACCTTTTCTTCAAATAATCGGCGCAAACGGGCGCTCCGCGACCTCGCCAAAGTCAACCAAGTAACCGCACGGAACCCTTGGAGCGATACAGCCATAACTTTCGCAGCCGATGATGAACCAAGGGCCCGATCAGTCCGCGCACCAGCCGCCTTGGTCTTAAACCCAATTGTGGATGGCTTCCGACTCACCAAAGTGCTCAGGGCGGCGGTAGCGGACTTAACCTCATCTACGAAGATACGCTTGACAAAATGCAAATGGACAAGAGTCGCATCAAGAAAAGCAGTACCACCTTTTGAGGTATTATCCCCAGTCGAGAAGCAAGATGTTTAGGGAAAATTAAACTCGATGTAGTATTTGGCACGCCTGATAACCACAGGTCTGAAGAGTTTCTCTTCCACGTGGCCCCTTTCAATAGCGGATATCACATCCTTTTGGGGCGGGATGCAATCGCACGCTTCCAAGCCATACCCCATTACGGGTACATGAAGCTTAAAATGTCAGGGCCCAACAGAGTAATCACTATCACCAACGATCCGGATATAGCACTCCATGCTAAAAACAAACGCATCCTTGGCCCTCGAGGCACTATCCGAGGCCCTCGCGGCCGAAGAATTAACCACTCTGCATTCCACAGTGTACAACGACGACGTAATCCTCGACAAGAGGTCCAAATCCACCTCTTTCAAACCAGCGGACGAAATAGTCAAATTTCAAGTGCACCCGATGGATCCTAACAAGACAGCATCCACTAGAGCACAGCTGGAACCGATGGTCGACGCCGCACTACGAGCATTCCTGCATGAAAATGGGACATCTTCGCGTGGCACCTGTCAGACATGCCCAGAATCCCACGCAGACTAGCCGAACATAGCCTCAACATAATAAAGGGGTTTAAACCAGTCAAGCAAACGCTGCGGCGATTTTTCGAACCCAAATGACAAGCTATGAGGGAGGAGCTAGCCAAACTACTCGAGGCCGGGTTCATTAGAGAAATCAAACACCCGGACTGACTAGCCAACCTGGTCATGGTGCCGAAGAAGGATAAATCCTGGCGCCTTTGTGTCGATTTCAAAGACCTCAATAAGGCTTGCCCTAAGGACCCCTTCCTGTTGCCCCGCATTGACCAGATTATTGACGTGACTGCAGGACATGACTCATTGTGTTTCCTCGATGCCTACTCCGGATACCATCAAATTAAGAAGAAGGAATCCGACCAGGCCACAACAGCATTTATTACCCCGTATGGGCCTTTCCGCTTCAACACTATGCCCTTCAGGCTCAATAACGTTGGTGCCACTTACCAACACATGATTCAAACATGTCTGGAAAAACAAATTGGCAAAACAGTCAAGGCATATGTGGACAATGTGGTCATCCAGACTAAGCATGTCGAATCACTGGTGGACGACCTACGCCTCACGTTTGACAACCTCCGAACATATGACATACGACTCAATCCGAAAAATGTGTCTTCGCCATTCCAGCCGGGAAACTACTCGAGTTCATTGTTTCCAATAGAGGAATCAAAGCAAACCCAGCTAAAATCTGAGCCCTGTCACAATTGGCAATGCCAACAGACCTAAAGCAGGTCCAAAAGCTAGCTGGGTGCATGGCACCCTTAAGCCGCTTCATCTCTAGATTGGGAGAAAAGGCGCTACCAGTTTATCCACTGCTCTGGTGTACCGAACACTTCGAATGGACGGACGCGGCTAAAGCTGATCTGGAAAAAATTAAAACCTTGTTAGCAGGCAACCCAATCCTAGCTGCACCAAGTGTTGGTGAGCCTATGTTGCCCTACATATCTGCGACTCACCAGGTAGTGAGCGATGTACTCGTCATTGAACGAGAGGAAGAGGGACACAAGTTCCCCATCCAGAACCGGTGTACTATGTATCGGCGGTCCTTACACCGTGCAAATCTCGATACCCTCACTATTAGAAGATAGCTTATGCGGTCTTTATGGCATCTCGGAAGCTGCAACACTACTTTCAAGAGTGTTCGATAACAGTGGCATCCGAAGTACCACTCAATGACATCCTATATAATCGAGATGCCACCGGTCGCATAGCCAAATGGGCTGTCGAGCTCTTACCATTTGAAATAACATACAAGCCACGCCAAGCTATTAAATCTTAGGTGCTGGCTGACTTTGTCGCTGAGTGGACGGAAGCCGAGCTCCCTAAAGAGTACAGCACATACTCCAACTGGATCATGTACTCTGACGTCTCTAAAATGACTGGGGGCTGGTGTCATCTTGACATCCCCTACGCGGGACACAGTCTGCTATGTGTTACAAATCATGTATACAGATTCCAACAATGCAGCCGAATACGAGGCATTACTACATGGTCTCCGAATGGCTGTCTCTATGGGCATACAACGCCTAGAGGTGCGCGGGGATTCAAACCTTGCAATATCCCAAACAAATGGAGAATTCAATGCAAAAGACCCAAAAATGGTGGCATACGAAACACCATACTCAAAATATTAGCTCGGTTTGAGGGGCTTGAGTTCCATCACGTTGCTCGAGACAGTAATCAGACAGCGGACATCCTTGCTCGAATGGGCGGTAAGCATGATCCCGTCCTGCCTAAAACCTTTGTGGAAAGCCTCTTCAAGCCATCAGTGATATGGCAGGACGAGAGCAATACTTGTACGGAGCCCATCATACCCCCAGTAGCCAAACACAATGCCGATATCATCGGGGGCTTGGGCACTGAAATGACACCTTTCGCCCATGTAATCATGGCCATCATTGCTCTATGGACCAAACCCTTCCTAGCCCATCTTAATAAGCAGGAGCTCCTTGATGACCAGAATGAGGCCCATCGCATAGTTCGACGCTCTAAAGCCTATAAAGTTCATGAAGGTGAACTCTACAAGAAAAGTACTACTGGAGTTCTTCAAAGGTGCATCTCCGAAGAGGAGGGACGACAACTCTTGGCCGAAATACATGCTGGACTTGGGTGGCCATCACGCCGCAGGTCGGGCCCTCATAAGCAAGGCCTTCCGTACAGGTTTCTTTTGGCCAACGGCCCGAGCAGACGCACAGGCCCTTGTACAGCGATGTCTGGGATGTCAGCTTTTCGCCAATCAAAGTCATATGCCGTGCACTACCTAATTAAGAACAATCCCCGTCACTTGGCCCTTTGCAGTCTGGGGACTAGATATGGTCGGACCCCTTAAAGGGGGAAGCCACAAGAAGAAATATTTGCTGGTTATGGTGGATAAATTCACTAAGTGGAGAGAAGCCAAACCAGTAAAAATGGTTGAAGACGGGCGAGTGATCAACTTTATATCCGGCGTGGTACACTGTTATCGTGTCTCGCATAGCTTCATCACTGATAACAGTTCCAATTTCACAGTCGATGAGGTGAAAAAGTGGTGCGCTAACTTGGGCATTAAGCTCGATTACGCCTCTGTATACCACCCTCAAACAAATGGTCAGGTCAAGCGGGCTAATGGCCTGACAATGAGCGACATCAAACCCAGACTAGTGCGATCCCTATGGGATTCAGATAAACACTAGGTCGAGGAACTCGATTCCATACTCTGGGGATTGCGGACTACACCCAATCGCACGACCGGATACACACCTTTTTTCATGGTGTACGACACAGAGGTTGTCTTGCCCTGCGACATTATTCATGACTCACCTCGAGTGCGAATGTATGAATAGAGAGAAGCCGAGCTTGATCGGCAGGACGACCTAGAGGGCCTGGAGGAGGAGCACGATATTTCAAGAGCCCGTTTCGCATTTTATCAACAACAGGCCCAAAGATACCAAATCAGAGAAGTGCGGCCAAGACTTATAATGTCGGCGAACTCGTTTTACGCCTCCCAGAGAAGAAGAAGGACAAGCTCAAACCAAAATGGGAGGGGGCCTTCATTATAGATGAAGTTCTCACAGGAGGAGTCTATCACCTTTGTAATGCATCGGATAATCGCCTAGAGCCGAATCCATGGAACGCTGCCCGGCTCCAAAGATTCTATGCATAAGTTCGGCCTGCTTCTATTTCGTCCCCTTTTTTCCTCTTCATTTTGTTTTTTGTTTTCTTGTTTTCATATGTTTCCCAGGATATGTTCGGATAGGACGAAATCTTAAGGGGTACACATCTTAAAATGTATACACCCCACTATGACTGGGGGCTTCTTTAATCGAAGCTTATTATTACTCCAAGCCTGGACCTCACAATTTATATGTCGCTTTACACTCTTTTTCCAATATATATGCACCTCTATGACTTAAGTTTTTGCCAAGCTGGGTTGCCTCGTTCCTGTGTTATGCCCTACGTTCCCGATTGTTCGGCTAGGGCGTAAAGGGAGCACCTCTGTGATTGTTACAACCGGGTAATCCGGACCTGTACCTCAGATGGGTGAAGCCGAAAGCTAGTGTTCTTAAGAGAATAATTGGTCGGTAATCATTTGACAGGTTGTTACATTCTTGTAACTCTTCAAACATACATGACAGTTTTCCCATAATACGAACCAAATCCCAGGCACGCACAATTAAAGCGTGCCATCCCAAGGAAAGGAACCCTTAACGGAACTGTTCTCCTTGGAAGATGTTTCTTACATATGTAATATAACATATCTCCCGAACTATTTTTTTTGTTTTTGAGCACAATGACTGGGTTGCCTGGTTTTCGGACATAACAAATGTTTTTTACATTCCACTATCATATCCAGAAACACTCCACCATTTTGGTTTGGAGGTTAAAGCCAAAAGCCTGCGATGACAAATTTTCCACATGTTCGACTGAAGATACAGGATGATCATAAAGTACATTGAACCAAATGCCTATTCCTTATCTATTACATCTATAAGACTGTCTAGCCTACAGTCTTCTTGCGAATATTTTGTAGCTATCATTACTTGGTCATATACCAAGTTCAATGGAATTTTTTCCTGTCCGGTCCATGCGGTCCCACTCAGGCCATATGATTCAGATCTAGCTTAGTAAATCATGGTTTTACCATTGCCCAGGCCTCTCGCGTGCCTTCACGACAGGCGGACGTCTTCCATAGCTCAAAGCGGTGCTGGGCACCTTTAAACAGGCTTGCCAAACCCTCCATACTTTTTGGAGGGGTATCAGACGGCCATAAAGCCTTGACCATACTCTTCATGGCTTTTCATGCCTGCGCATGCACCACAGACAACTCCTTCAGCATGTCGCTTTGAAATCCAGATACTTCTTCTTCCGGCCAACCAGTTAATAGACCTGAAGTAAACAGAGTTATGTCATTCCAAATTGTGGACTAAGCATGAGTCTATATGGTGGTTTTAAAATTCATACCGGACATGCCACCCTTCAACTTTTCATTTTCTTTTCGGGCGGACGATAGCTGAGCCTTTAAGCTCTCTATCTATTTGGATTATTTGTCTTTTTCCTCCTCGTGTTTTTTCTTCTTGGACGTGCTCATGGCGGCCTTTTTCATTTCTGCCAGTTCAGTGGTGAAAACATTCAACTGCATCTGGTTTGTTTTCAGCTCCTGGGATAGCATAGTATTCTTCTCCTTCAGAACCTACAGGTTATCGATCCTTAAATTGGTTGGTCTCACCGCTTCAACTCTCGAGGGCTACTGGCATATGCCTACCAAAATTGCACAAACTCTTACCTATATATCCTTCAAGAATAGTTGGGTAACTCTGGCAAGTCCATCTCGAGCGGCCCGAATATATGCATCCACCGAACTAAGTGCGGAAAATTCCTGCTCGGAAAAGGCTGGAGCGCGCATGGCCTCTTTCAGTCGATGGTGATTCATAATGCTCTCCACCTCCGAATTTGTGACAGATACGTCATCCGAATCCTCATGAGGCTACAGAACTGGCATTGCCTCAGCCCTCGTCCCAGTTGACGAGTCCGGCACCGGATTGGCCGATGTTCGGCTAGCAGGGCGCTTTCCCATAGTCTGCCGCGTGCTTCTCCTAAATCAAGGATAGAAGGGGACTTTAACAATCCGAACTCATGCCCAGGCACGTATTAAACTGACATAACTCTTCGAAGACCGTGAGCTTTCTATGGTGCTCCCGGTCTCCTTTCGCTTTGAACGATTACCCTGCATAGGGGCCGCCCTCAAGGGGGTGCTGTTTGCCGAGCACTGATCCTATAGAGTTCGGTTTAATATAATGGATAAAGGTGCAAGTAGGGACTTCTTTTTCGAGAAAATCTCTTTGAACACTTATGATGGAGAAAGGATAGGGGCGGGGGTAGTTGGCTGTAATAGCCACTTCCGAGCCATCAACGCTCACTTGATAAAATACCCCATCATCGAACTTTATGTATATATCCGAATCCTCGCAGAAGCCCAAGGTCTTCATCGCGATTGTGATCCTCTGGCTGTGGGACAGGACAGTGAATGTCCTTGATCATCTTCCTCCATGACTGTTTTGTAGCAACAAAGAACAACTGGATTAGCATGCCGTGACAGTAATAAGGCAACACAAGTAATCAAAATCTCACACATTCGATGTGGTTGTACATGTAGTAACCTTCCTGGCAGTTTAAGCAGAGGAAGTCTTCCTTTTTGCTCTTGTATAGATCGTCCAAGATCGCGGCCAGTTCGGCCGAGGTATCCGTACCCTTGCGTTTGTAGCAGGATGTGTTGTCTTCTCCGTTGTAACACCATAAAGGAGTTACTCGGGATTGGAGAGACTGGACACATCTTTTTATTGCAATGGCCATGACCTCGATTATGGAGACCTTGGTATGGGCTAATAATCCGACCTCGCTGACCAATCTTTGGGACTTCGGGGATGGCAGTTGAGGCGCTTCTTTAGGGGAGCACTAGAAAATTCAGGGAGGCCACGCCGAACTGGGTCCGACAGTGGGATGTGATCTATATAAAACCACTCCGAAGACCATTGTGGATATATCTCTTTGGGAGTCCCATCGGGGTATCCGGATCCAGCTATGCGCCATACTTCGGTGCTGCCCACTTCAAATATAGAACCTCCTCTATGGCGGGGGACGAGGCAAAAGAACTTTCTCCATAGTTTGAAATGGGCCTTGATGCCCAAAAAACTGTTCGCAGGGAGCAACAAAACCTGAGATGTGCAAAATTGAACCTGGGGTGAGTTTGTCCAACTGGATGCTGTAAAATTCCAATAGACCCCTAAGAAAGGGATGGATTGGAAATCCTAAGCCCCACAAAAGTAATGGAACAAAGTGCACCCTCTCCTCCTTATTTGGGTTGGGGAAATTTTCGACCATCATGTCGTTGCCGATTGAGGCCAATCCCACTCGAACAGAGACTAGATCTGCAAGGGGAAGATATCCCTGTATTTGGAGTCGACTTAACTGAAGATGAGGCACCGAGAAGCTCTGTCAATCACCCTCTTGAGGGCCATGGGGGCGCGAAGAAGATCCTGGGGCCCTGGCAATGTTTCGAAGCTTTTTCATGGCTAATCTTGGCGTTTTTTCTGCGCGATGTGGATAGTACTTGGAGGATTTGACCTCTTTATATAGGCGCTACCCCTGTATGACTGGGTGTTTTATTTTTAATAAAAAATTCTGGACCGTTCGCATTCGCCCAACACGTGGAGATCGAGGCGACAGGGAAGTAGTCATAAAGGCGGAACAAGGGAGATAGGGCCGAATTCTTATCTGCCCAGTATGCAGTGAAGAACCAACCTTGCAAAAGCCAAAGACGTAAGCTGGATACTGCATCGTCATTTGTAGGCCAGTTTGGGGGCTACTGAGGGAGTCCTGGATAGGGGGTCCTCGGGTGTCCGGGCTACCGAATATGGGCCAGACTGATGGGCCGTGCAGCTATAAAGCGAAAGACTTTCCCTCGTGCCCGGGTAGGACTCCCCTATACGTGGATGGCAAGATTGGTGTCCGGATATGCAATTTCCTTCCTCTACAAACTGACTCTGTACAACCCTAGGCCCCTCCGGTGTGTATATAAACCGGAGGGTTTAGTCCATAGAGGCTATAAGAATTCACATAGGCTGGACAGCTATGGTTTAGCCATTATGATCTCGAGGTAGATCAACTCTTGTAACCCCTATACCTATCAAAGAAAATCAAGCAGGACCCGAACTTGGGCAAACATCGTGTCCCCTTTGTCCCTTGTTACCTTCGATCCTCAGACGCATAGTTCGGAACCCCCTACCCGAGGTCGGCCGGTTTTGACACCGACACTCCTTCCCTCTCCCTCCTTTATATATGGGGCTGGGGGCACCTCTAGGCATATCATTTATTCTTAGCCATGTGCGGTGCCCCCCTCCACCGTTTACACCTCCGGTCATATTGTCGTAGTGCTTAGGCAAAGCCCTGCGCAGATCACATCACCATCACCGTCACCACGCCATCATGCTGACGGAACCATCTACTCCTTCGACCCTCTGCTGGGTCAAGAGCTCGAGGGACTTCATCGTGCTGAACGTGTGCATAACTCGGAGGTGCCGTATGTTTGGTGCTTGATTGGCTGAATCAAGAAGATGTTTAACTACATCAACCGTGTTAAGCTAATGCTTTCTCTTTCGGTCTATGAGGGTATGTGGACACACTCTACCCCTCTCGTTGCTATGCATCTCCTAGATAGATCTTGTGTGAGCGTAGGAAATTTCTTGAAATTGCATTCTATGTTTCCCAATAGTGGCATCCGAGCCAGGTCTATGCGTAGATGATATGCACAAATAGAACACAAAGAGTTGTGGGCGGTAATCGTCATACTGCTTACCACCAATGTCTTATTTTGATTCGACGGTATTGTTGGATGAAGTAGCCCGGACCAACCTTGCATGACCACGTTCATGAGACCGGTTCCACCGACAGACATGCAACTAGTTTTGCATAAAGGTGGCTGGCGGGTGTCTGTTTCTCCAACTTTAGTTGAATTGAATTTGACTGTGGCCGGTCTTTGTGATGGTTAAAATAGCATACTTGATAAATCACCATTGTGGTTTTTGTGTTGTAGGTAAGAAAGGTTCTTACTAGAAGCCCATAGCAGCCACGTAAAACTTGCAACAACAAAGTAGAGGACGTCCAACTTGTTTTTGCAGGGCATGTTGTGATGTGATATGGTCAAGACATGATGTGATATACATTGTTGTATGAGATGATCATGTTTTGTAAAAGTTATCGGCAACTGGCAGGGGCCTTATGGTTGTCGCTTTATTGTATGAAATACAAACGCCATGTAATTGCTTTACTTTATCACTAAGCGGTAGCGATAATTGTAGAAGCAATAGTTGGCGAGACGACTGAGGAAGTCCTGGATTACGGGGTCCTCGGACTGCCGGACTATATGCTTATGCCGGACTGTTGGACTATGAAGATACAAGATTGAAGACTTCGTCCCGTGTCCGGGTGGGACTCTCCTTTGCGTGGAAGGCAAGCTTGGGAATTTGGATGTGTAGATTCCCTTCTCTGTAACTAACTCTATGTAACCCTAGCCCCCTCTGGTGTCTATATAAACCGGAGGGTTTTGTCCGTACAACAACGACAATCAGAATCATAGGCTAGCTTCTAGGGTTTAGCCTCTACGATCTCGTGGTAGATCAACTCTTGTAATACTCATATCATCAAGATCAATCAAGCAGGAAGTAGGGTATTACCTCCATAGAGAGGGCCCAAACCTGGGTAAACATCATGTCCCCTCCCTCCTGTTACCATTAGCCTTAGACGCACAGTTCGGGTCCCCCTACCCAAGATCCGCTGGTTTTGACACCGACATTGGTGCTTTCATTGAGAGTTTCACTGTGTCGTCACCATAAGGCTTGATGGCCCCTTCGATCATATACAACGATGCGGTCCAGGGTGAGGTTTTCCTCCCCAGACAGATCTTCATATTCGGCGGCTTCGCACTACGGGCCAACTCGCTAGGCCATCTGGAGAAGATTGATAGCTACGCCCTGGCCATCAAGTCAGGTTTGGAAGCGTGAATTACACTGCCGACATCCCCGGAGACTTGATCTTCGACGGATTCGAGCCCATGATGGGTGCACCCTACAGTCGCGATGAGCATGACCTAGATCTGCCATCCGACGGTGTTCAGGAGATCACACCTGCAGCTGCCCCGGCTTTAAATCCAGAGCAGATCGTGCCATCCAAGGACGGGAGGATGGAGCCCGCCACGGAGGCCGCACACTCAGCGGCGATAGATCCAAACACAGATTTCACTTCCAAGGAGGTCTGTGTCATCGGACCCTTGGACTCGTCTCCGGCCATAGGCTCCGAACCGCGTGCATCCGTGCCCATCATATCTAACGG
This sequence comes from Triticum aestivum, assembly GCF_018294505.1. NCBI lineage: Eukaryota > Viridiplantae > Streptophyta > Magnoliopsida > Poales > Poaceae > Triticum > Triticum aestivum. The sequence continues at coordinate 311,040,861 of NC_057807.1, read as the reverse complement.
GGCACCGATCATGGAGTTTAGCTCCGCGTATATCTTTTAGCACTCGCCCTTGGGCGACGTGCTAAACTCATTAAAATCTCTCTCCCTGTCAGGAGACTCTTGGCCGAACTATGTCCAGCTTGAGTGGGAAGCGGACAACGAAGGAATTCGTTACCCACCCACCACCCACTTAATAGCCACTATCGACGACTTAACCGACATGCTTGATTTCAACTCCAAAGACATCGACGGTATGGACGACGACGCCGGAGAAGAACAGGTACCACCGCCCACAGGGCGCTGGACAGCCACCTCATCATACGACATATATATGCTGGACACACCCAAAGAAAACAATGGCGAGGATCAAAAGGATGCAACGGAGGGTGATCCTCTTGAGAAGCAACCTAAGCACCAACGTCAACGGCGCCGCTCTAAACCCCGCCATAGCAAAAATAGCGATACTGGCACAAGAGATAATAGCACTCTGGATGATGCCGAAGACGAAAACAATCCCGCCTAGCCAAGCTTCGAGCAGGCCGGACGGGAGGACGGGCAATCTAGCCCTGATGAATAGGCAATGGACGAAGACTCGGAGGATGACAATTACATGGCCCCCTCCGAAGACGAGGTGAGCCTCGGCGATGAAGAATTTACCATGCCTAAGGATCCCATCGAGCAGGAGCGCTTCAAGCGCCGGCTTATAGTCAGAACAAAGAGCCTGAAGAAAAAACAGCAGCAACTTCAAGCTGATCAAGATCTACTCACTGACAGATGGACTGAGGTCCTAGCGGCTGAGGAATATGGACTCAAGCGCCCAACCAAAAGTTACCCAAGGCGCAGGTTGTTACCTCAATTCGAGGATGAGGCACTAGAGCCTATACTACCAGCGCAGGATGCGGCTGACCGACCACCTCGTGGCCGAGACAAAGCGACGTATCAGCCCGAACACCAGCCCGCACCCTGTCGCCGAACAAATAAAAACACGAAGGCCCGAGGCTACATGCATGACCTGCGAGACGAAATGGAAAACAAAGCAGGACAATCAAGATCGATCTAAGGATAGCGGGGGCGCGCCCCAACACGTGACGATGACCGCCATGCCGGATATACTAAATACAAATCCGTCCGGGCCGAATACATTAGACCAGACTCGTCCGAACTGCGTCGCGATGTAGCCCGGCATAGAGGTGCCGAACACCCCCTATGCTTCACTGACGAAGTAATGGAGCATGAATTCCCAGAAGGGTTTAAGCCCGTGAACTTCGAACCATATGATGGGACAATAGACCCCGCGGTATGGATCGAAGATTTCCTTCTCCACATTCACATGGCCCGCGGCGATGATCTACATGCCATCAAGTACCTCCCACTAAAACTCAAGGGACCAGCTCGGCATTGGCTGAATAGTCTGTCGGCAAACTCCATTGGTAGTTGGGAGAACCTAGAAGACGCATTCCTTGACAACTTCTAGGGCACTTATGTGCGACCACCGGACACTGATGACTTAAGTCACATAACCCAACAGCCGAGTCAGCCAGGAAATTATGGACTCGGTTCCTAACTAAAAATAACCAAATCGTCGACTGTCCGGATGCCGAAGCCCTAGAGGCCTTTAAGCATAACATCCGTGATGAGTGGCTTGCCCGACACCTTGGCCAAGAGAAGCCGAAATCCATGGCATCCCTTACGACACTCATGACCCACTTTTGTGCGGGCGAGGGCAGCTGGTTGGCTCGTAGCAACAGCACATCAGGAAATCCTGGCACTTCAGACGCCAGAGATAGCAACGACAATCCCCTGCGCAACAGACACAAGTGTCGCAATAATGGCGACAACGCTAAAGACACGGACGTCAATGCCGGATTCAGTGGCTCCAAGTCCGGTCAATGGAAGAAGCCATTTAAAAGAAACAATCCGGGCCCGTCCAGCCTGGACCGCATACTCGATCGCTAATGTCAAATCCATAGCACCCCCGATAAACCAGCCAACCACACCAACAAAGAATGTTCGGTATTTAAACAGGGCGGCAAGCTAAATGCCGAAAACAAGGAAAAGGGGTCGCATAGTGATGACGACGAGGAACCCCGGCTACCGAACACAGGGGGACAGAAGAAATTTCCTCCCCAAGTAAAAATGGTAAATATGATATACGCCACCCATATTCCCAAGCGGGGGCGGAAGTGCACACTAAGGAACGTCTACACGATGGAGCCTATCGCCCCAAAGTTCAACCCATGGTCTTCCTGTCCGATCACCTTTGATTGTAGGGACCATCCGACCAGTATCCATCATGGCGGCTCAGCCGCACTGGTCCTTGACCCTATCATTGACGGATTCCACCTCACACGAGTCCTCATGGACGGTGGCAGCAGCCTGAACCTCCTCTATCAGGATACGATGCGCCAAATGGGTATCGATCCCTCAAGGATCAAACCCACCAAAACCACCTTCAAAGTTGTTATACTAGGTGTAGAGGCCTGTTGTACATGCTCAATCACACTAGAAGTAGTCTTCGGATCCCCGAACAACTTCCGAAGCGAGGAGTTAATCTCCGATATCGTCCCCTTCCGTAGTGGTTATCACGCACTGCTAGGACGAACCGCATTCGCTCGATTCAATGCAGTGCCACACTACGCCTACCTCAAGCTCAAGATGCCCGGACCCTGCGGTGTTATAACAGTCAATGGAAATACAAAGCGCTCCCTCCACACAGAGGAGCACACTGCAGCCCTTGCAGCAGAAGTACAGAGCAACCTCCTTAGACAGACCCTTAACTCGGCAATAAAGCCCCCGGACACCGTCAAGCGAGTCCGGAGTACTCTGCAACAGGATCGTCCGGCCCATCTAGAGCTCGCCTAGCAATTCAGCCTCCGTCCTCATCCCAATCAAGCGGTGAAATTTCTGCCGCGCGTACATAATTACACACTCAAAATACCATGGGCATAGACGGAGGCACAGCTAGACTTCGGTCCACAATGCGGCTCAACCGCCCCAGAATCCACATACCTTCACCTTTTTCTTTCTTTCAGGTCCCTATCTTCCTGACGCTCTTCCGATAACCTGATTATCGGACCCATCACCGGACGGAAACACCAAGGAGGCAAGGAGCTTTGACATACAAGGGAATCCCCAGGTGGTCTCTGATAACGATCGCTATACCTGTTTTACATACCCACACGCAGCTCGCTCTTGGTTAGGGCATGTCAAATAGTCCTATTTGCTTATCGCACTACTTGTATACATACGCCTTGATGTATCATTCAAATAACAATGGAAAATAATGTACAGCGTCAGCTTATTACTACATTTCTTTTTTTCCTTGACTGTTTATTTATTACAAATCGCACCCGTACATTCTGGTACGTTCAGTTCGCCAGGGGCTTCAGTGTACCCCATAACACGGCTAGAAAGTCCGAACACTTTCGATAGTGCGGCACCCCAAACTTATAGCATTATATGCATTAGCTCCGAATCATGTCTTGGGTCAATAGTTGGGTTGCCCGGCTCCTGTGCTTGCTACCCTACGTTCCGCTATATCGGCTAGGGTAGTAAAGGGAGAACTAGTGCGATTGTGTCCCGGTTCTTCCGGATGAGCACCTCAGTAGAGAAAGCCGAAAAATGACTGTCATGATGCGGCGAGAGCTGGTCACTGTTTGAGAGGTTTCAAATCCTTAAAGATTTTTTCTGCTTCATGCAAGGAATCGGTCTTTGTCCGATTTAGGCGTGTATAGCGCCCCAAGTTCAGCCTTCCGAATAGCAGGGGCTATGCCAAAATTTAAAATTATAGAACTTCTATGGCTAAGTGAGGGTGATAAAGCTGTATAGTCCGATTGCCTTGTTCGTTGCGCTAAACACCTCCTTAAAGGACCAAAAACTTGGATAAAGAGTGTTTAGATTTATCCCGAACACCCCTATACTAGTTACATGGGGCAGAAGCCGATGACTGGCCAACTCTCAGATTTTGTAAACGGCCGCACAGGAGGTAAAATTTTAAATCAACAAGCATTATATTACGCAAATGAACTTGTTCCATATTACAGGATAAAATGAGTGCATTCATTCAAAGATTACATCCTTAGTACATTGTTCCGCCACAAGGCGGGAGCCCTTCAGGACACTGTCATAATAATTTTCGGGCCGGCGGTGCTCCTTGCCCTTTGGTGGCCCCTCGGTCATCAGCGCTATGGCGTCCATCTTTTCCCAATGCATCTTTGCACGGGAAAAGGCCATCCGCGCACCTTCAATGCAAACCAACTGCTTTATGACTTCAAGTCGTGGGCAGGCACTCACAAGCTGCTTCACGAGACCAAACTAGCTGTTGGGCATAGGCTCGGCAGACCACAGCCAGACTATGAGGTCCTTCATGGCCAGTTCGGCTACCTTGTGCAGCTCGACCAGTTGGTTCAGCTGGTCGCTCAAGGGCATCGTCTGCCCCAATATATTGAGACCAGAACAACTTCTCCAATGAGCTCCCTTCTTTGGCTTGGTAGAACTCCGCGGCATCTGATATGTTGCGCGGCAGATCCGCAAACGCTCCTGGAGAACTCCAAATTTGGGTAAGTAAACAGAAAGTCTCCTTCACATGTTGCTTCGCATAATATATGCCTTACCCGCCGCAATCTTCTTGGCTACTTGAATCTCGTGGAGGGCCTTCTGGGCTTTGGCTTTTGCATCTTGCGCGCCCTGGAGGGCCTTAGCAAGCTCGGACTCTTGAGTCTTGGAGACAGGCTCCAAGGACTCGTATTTCTGGACGAAATCGTGGAGCTCTTGCTGGACCTCGCTGACCCGGGCCTCTTGTTTCTCGCGCTCGGCGCATTCCTTGTCCGCTTTGTCTTTGGCCTCAGCCAGCGCCTTTTTAAGGGCCGCCACTTCGGTCATGGCCCCTTTCAAAGTTCATGACGCTTCTATCAGCCGAAACCATTTATCCTTTATAAGTATACAGATGGGGCATTGCGTACCTTGACTTTCCTCGAGCTGCCTCTTCACGAGGCCGATCTCTCCCTCGGTCCACTCCATGTCCTGCTTTAGTCTAGAGACCTCCGCAGTACGAGTGGCAGCGGCCAGCAGCGACGCCTGCTTATTCACATAGACATCTTCTGTTAGACTCCCGCGAACATTATTTGATCCTCTGTTCGGCCTTTCTTTCCAAACACCAAATAGAGCATCAGGGGCTACTATCTATACTATGATATTCTCTTACAATTATTTGATCCTCTGTCTACTTACCTCAAAGCCTGTTAGAAGGCTAGCGCAGGCTTCGGTCAATCCGCTTTTGGCGGACCAGACCTTCTCAATCACCATACTCATAAGAGTACGGTGTTCTTCATCAATGGAAGCGCTGCGAAGCATTTCCAGCAAGTTGTCCGGTGCCTCTGGATGGACAGAGGTCATTGGTACAGGCGGCTCGCCCTCCTTGGAGAGAGGCTACCTACCTAAATTCAGAACCACTTGGGTTTCCGGAGCCGTATTCGGCTGGGGGCCAAACTGGCTGCGCCCCCCATTATTGGAGTCCATGGGGGTCTTCCCCCCCATGTGCCCGGAAACTGGGATTTCTCCTGAGGGCGTCTCTGGAACTGTCTCCCCTTGGCCTAGTATCCTTCGAGACAACACCTCGGTGTCGTCCGCGGCCCTGGGGGAGGAGGCTATCGGAAGTGAATCGATGTTCATCACCGACGGGTCCAGAGACCCCTCCGAAGAGGAGGATATATGGATGTCGGATTTGGACGGACTGGAGGTGCACGTTCGGCATGATAAGAAGCAATAAAGCAAACATACCGGAAATACTATTGTGTCCGGATACTTACGACTTAGCTAGGGGCTTGTCCCTGGGCTCCCACTCCTCACCGTTGTTGGTAGCTGCGGTGGAGTGGTCCGGAAGGAAGGTTTTTCCCTTCTTGGACACCTCGGCCTCCCCGTCCGTGGCGACCTTCCTCTTCTTTCTCCCCCTGGTGGGGGGGGGGTGGATTTCCTCCTCCTCCTCCTCCACGTCTTCGGTGGAGGAGTGCATCTTGGTGTCTTCGGACGTCATGTCCAATGCAACCTTGCGCCGGAGACCTTCTCTGGTCCCCGCGGCCGCCTTCTTGGCCTTCTTCTCCGGCACCTCATAAGGCGCCGGAAACAGCATCTTCGTTAGAAGAGGCGATTCTGGATCTTCAGGTAGCGGGGCCGGACAGTCAATCTGCTCCGCTCTCGCTACCCAGGCCTATAAAATCGGCATGGAGGCTTAGATTCCTCCCGCGGATGTGCTGGTCAAAGGCATATCTTGAAAAATATGAAAACTTACCGGATTGGCTTGGCGTTTTGCGCTGAGTCCGTGATCTTTGGTTATGGGCGGTGGTACCTCATTGGCCTTGAAAATCACCTTCCAAACGTCTTCATGCATCATGCCGAAGAGCTCTCGTAGCGTTTGGTGTTCGGCCGGGTCGAACTCCCACAGATTGCAAACCAGTCTCTGACACAGAAGGATCCGGCGGAGGAGCATAACCTGGACCATGTTGATGAGCTTGATTTTCTTGCTTATCATGTTTTGGACGTAGGTCTGAAGTTCGGTCAGTTCTTCCGCTGAGCCCCAGGCTAAGCCCTTCTCTTTCTAGGAGGTGAGACGCATGGGCACGCCGGATCGAAATTCGGGGGTCGCTTCCCAGTTAGCGTCGCGCGGCTCGCTGATGTAGAACCACCCCGATTGCCACCCCTTCACAGTCTCCACAAAGGAGCCTTCGGGCCAGGTGGCATTGGGCATCTTGCCCACCATGGCGCCACTGCACTCCGCTTGTTGGCCGCCCACCACCTTTGGCTTCACGTTGAAGGTCTTCAGCCATAGGCTGAAGTGGGGCGTGATGCGGAGGAAGGCCTCGCACACGACAATAAACACCGAGATGTTGAGGATGAAGTTGGGGGCAAAATCATGGAAGTCCAGCCCGTAGTAGAACATTAGTCCACAGACGAATGAGTGGAGGGAGAATCCCAGCCCACAGACGAAGGGAGAGAGGAATACTACCCTTTCCTGGGGTTTCAGGGTAGGGATGATCTGCCCCTCGGCCGGAAGTCGATGCGCGATGTCTGCGGACAGGTATCCGACTTCCCAAAGCTTCATGATGTCCTCCTTCATGACGGAGGAGGCCATCCACTTGACTCCCACTCCGGACATGTTTGAAATGATTTCACGGAGAAGGTGAAAGCTTGGGCGTTGGAGCTCGAGAATGGATGAGCAGAGGAAGAAGAAGGCATGAGTGAAAAGGGGGAATCCTTGTCTCTTTATAAAGGCAGTAGAAATCATGCGCCTCCTCACTTGCCCTGGAAACTCGCCTATTCCCCAAGCGTCGTGTTAATGATGCGGTTAGGTTACCCACACCCGTATTGATGAGAATCCAGTGATAAGGGGACACGATCTCTGCTTCAACAAGACGTGCCAATAAAACCGCCTCGCAAGATGTGCAGTAGCAGGTTGAGAAAACGGTTTGAATAATGACCGGGCCACGGCGTGATGTCACGCTATGGGAAAGTTGTCAGCAGATTAGACTTGTGGGATATTGTGCTCTCTACGGTGGTATGTGGAGTTTGTTTTGCAGGGCCGGACACAATTCTTGTGTTCAAAGTCTAGTTTGGAGTATCCGGAGAAGGAACCCGCCTTGCAATGCCGAAGACAATCTGCGCGCCGGACTCATCATCATTGAAGCCTGGTTCAGGGGATACTGAGGGAGTCCTGGATTAGGGGGTCCTCTGACAGCCAAACTATATGCTTATGCTGGACTGTTGGACTATGAAGATACAAGATTGAAGACTTCGTCCCGTGTCCGGGTGGGACTCTCCTTTGCGTGGAAGGAAAGCTTGGCAATTCAGATGTGTATATTCCCTTCTCTGTAACCGACTCTATGTAACCCTAGCCCCCTCCGGTGTCTATATAAACCGGAGGGTTTAGTCCATAGGACAATGACAATCAGAATCATAGGCTAGCTTCTAGGGTTTAGCCTCTACGATCTCGTGGTAGATCAACTCTTGTAATACTCATATCATCAAGATCAATCAAGCAGGCAGTAGGGTATTACCTCCATAGAGAGGGCCCGAACCTGGGTAAACATTGTGTCCCCCGCCTCCTCTTACCATTAGCCTTAGACGCACAGTTCAGGACCCCCTACCCGAGATCCGCCGGTTTTGACACCGACAATGACCATGACGCTACGATGGAGATCAACGGGTCAAGTTGGTGACGATGGAGATCATGACGTTTCTTTGGTGACGGAGATCAAAAGCACAAGATGATGATGTCCATATCATGTCACATATTTTGATTCCATGTGATGTTTATCTTTTTGCATCTTATTTTGCTTAGAATGGTGGTAGCATTATAAGATAATCCCTTAACTAAATTTCAAGGTATAAGTGTTCTTCCCGAGTATGCACCGTTGTGAAAGTTCTTCGTGCTGAAACACCACGTGATGGTCGGGTGTGATAAGCTCTACGTTCAAATACAATGGGTGCAAGCCTGTTTTGCACATGCGGAATTCTCGAGTTAAACTTGACGAGCCTAGCATGTACAGACATGGCCTCGGAACACTGGAGACCGAAAGGTAGAAAGTGAATCATATAGTGCATATGATCAACATAGAGATGTTTACCATTGATGACTACTCCATCTCACGTGATGATCGGACATGGTTTAATTGATTTGGATCACGTGTTATTTAGATGACTTGAGGGATGTCTATCTAAGTGGGAGTTCTTAAGTAATTTGATTAATTGAACTTAATTTATCATGAACTTAGTCCTGATAGTATTTGAAAATTTTGTTGTAGATCAATAGCTCGCGTTGTAGCTCCCCTATGTTTTTTGATATATTCCTAGAGAAAACTAAGTTGAAAGGTGATAGTAGCAATGATGCAGACTGGGTCCGTGATTGGATTATCCTTATGCTGCAAAACAAATTATGTCCTTGATGCACCGCTAGGTGACAGACCTATTGCAGGAGCAGATGCAGATGTTATGAACGTTTGGCTACCTCAATATGATGAGTACTTGATAGTTTAGTGCACCATGCTTTACGGCTTAGAACCGGGATTTCAAAAACATTTTGAACGCCACAGAGCATATGAGATGTTCCAATAGCTAAAATTGGTATTTCAGACTCATGCCTCGTGTCGAGAGGTATGAGACCTCTGACAAGTACTTCGCCTAAAAATGGAGGAGAATAACTCAGCTAGTGAGCATGTGCTCAGAATGTCTGGGTACTACAATCGCTTGAATCAAGTGGGATTTAATCTTCCAGATTAGATAGTGATTGACAGAGTTCTCTAGTCACCATCACTAAGTTACTGGAACTTCATGATGAACTATAATATGCAAGGGATGACGAAAGCGATTCCCGACCTCTTCGTGATGCTGAAATCAATGAAGGTAGAAATCAAGAAAATGCATCAAGTGTTGATGATTAAACAAAACCACTAGTTTCAAGAAAAGGGCAAAGGGAAAGAAAGGGAACTTTAAGAAGAATGGCAAGCAAGTTCTCACTCCCGTGAAGAAGCCGAAAGCTGGACCTAAGCCTGAAATTGAGTGCTTCTACTGCAAAGGAAATGGTCGCTAGAAGTGGAACTACCCCAGATATTTGACAGATAAGAAGGATGGCAAAGTGAACAAAGGTATATTTGATATACATGTTATTGATGTGTACCTTACTAGTGCTCATAGTAGCGCCTGGGTATTTGATACCTGTTCGGTTGCTAAGATTAGTAACTTGAAACAGGAGTTGTAGAATAAATAGTGACTAGTTGAGGGTGAAGTGGCGATGTGTGTTGGAAGTGGTTCCAAGATTGATATGATCATCATCGCACACTCCCTATACTTTCGGGATTAGTGTTGAACCTAAATAAATGTTATTTGGTGTTTGCGTTGAGAATGAATATGATTAGATCATGTTTATTGCAGTATGGTTATTTCATTTAAGACAGAGAGTAATTGTTATTATGTTTATGTGAATAAAACCTTCTATGGTCATACACCCAATGTTAATGGTTTATTGAATCTCGATCGTGATGATACACATATTCATAATATTGATGCCAAAAGATGCAAAGTTGATAATGATAGTGTGAGTTATTTCTGGGACTGCTGTTTAGGTCATATCGGTGTAAAGCGCATGAAGAAACTCCATGCAGATGGACTTTTGGGATCACTTGATTATGAATCATTTGATAATTGTGAACCATGCCGCATGGGCAAGATGACTAAAACTCCATTCTTCGGAACTATGGAGCGAGCCAATGACTTACTGGAAATAATACATACTTATGTATGTGGTCCAATGAGTGTTGAGGCTCGCGGTGGGTATCGTTATTTTCTGACCTTCACTTATGATTTCGGCAGATATGGGTATATCTACTTAATGAAACACAAGTCCAAAACATTTGAAAAGTTCAAAGAATTTGAGAACGAAGTGGAGAATCGTCGTAACAAAAGATAAAGTTTCTACAATTTGATCGCGGAGGCGAATATTTTAGTTACGAGTTTGGCCTTCATTTAAAACAATGTGGAATAGTTTTTCAACTAACGCCACTTGGAACACCACAGCGTAATGGTGTGTCCGAATGTCGTAACCGTACTTTATTAGATATGGTGTGATCTATGATGTTTCTTACCGATTTACCACTATCATTTTGGGGTTATGCATTAGAGGCAGCTGTATTCACATTAAATAGAGCACCATCTAAATCCGTTGAGACGATACCATATGAACTGTGGTTTGGCAATAAACCTAAGCTGTCATTTCTTAAAGTTTGCCATTGTGACACTTATGTCAAAAGGCTTCAGCCTAATAAGCTCGAACCCAAATCGGAGAAGTGCGTCTTCATAGGATACCCTAAGGAAAAAATTGGGTACACCTTCTACCACAGATCCGAAGGCAATATATTTGTTGACAAGAATGGAACCTTTCTAGAGAAGGAGTTTCTCTCGAAAGAAGTGAGTGCGAGGAAAGTAGAACTTGATGAGGTAATGTCACTATCTACAAAGCTGGAATTGTCGCAAAAGGTTTTCGACAAAGTTCAAGGAGTTGACTACGATGAGACTTTCTCACCCGTAGAGATGCTTAAGTATGTCCGAATCATGTTAACAATTGCCACATTTTATGATTATGAAATCTGGCAAATGGATGTCAAAAACGGCATTCCTTAATGGATATTAAAGAAGAGTTGTATATGATGCAACCAAAAGGTTTTGTCAATCCTAAAGGTGCTAACAAAGTGTGCAAGCTCCAGCGATCCATTTATGGATTGGTGCAAGCATATCGGAGATGGAATATATGCTTTGATAAGGTGATCAAAGCATATGGTTTCATACAGACTTATGGTGAAGCCTGTATTTACAAGAAAGTGAGTAGGAGCTCTGTAGCATTTCTGATATTATATGTGGATGACATATTGTTGATTGGAAATGATATAGAATTTCTGGATAGCATAAAAGGATATTTGAATAAGAATTTTTCAATAAAAGACCTCGGTAAAGCTACTTATGTATTGGGCATCAAGATCTACACAGATAGATCGAGATGCTTAATAGGAAGGAGTTCAAAATTCTCAGTAAAGCTACTTATGTATTGGGCATCAAGATCTACACAGATAGATCGACACAGATCTACACCTTGACAAGATTTTGAAGGAGTTCAAAATGGATCAGTCAAAGAAGGAGTGCTAGCCTGTATTGTATAGTGTAAAGTTGAGTAAGACTCAAAACCCGACTACAGCAGAAAACAGAAAGAGAATGAAAGGCATTCCCTACGCCTCAACCATAGGTTCTATAAAGTATGCTATGTTGTGTACTAGACCTATTGTGTACCTTATCATGAGTTTGGAAAGGGGGTACGATAGTGGTCCAGGAGTGGATCACTGGACAATGGTCAAAGTTATCCTTAGTTACCTAAGAGGACTAAGGAAATATTTCTCGGTTATGGAGGTGATAAAGAGTTTGTCGTAAAGAGTTACATCGATGCAAGCTTTCACAACGATCTGGATGACTCTGAGTCTCAATCTAGATTCACATTGAAAGTGGGAGCAATTAGCTAGAGTAGCTACATGCAGAGCATTGTAGACATAGAAATTTTGCAAAATACATATGGCTCTGAATGTGGCAGACCCATTGACTAAACTTCTCTCACAAGCAAAACATGATCACACCTTAGTACTCTTTGGGTGTTAATCACATAGTGATGTGAACTAGATTATTGACTCTAGCAAACCCTTTGGGTGTTGGTCACATGGCAATGTGAACTATGGGTGTTAATCACATACAGATGTCAACTATTGGTGCTAAATCACATGGCGATGTGAACTAAATTATTGACTCTAGTTCAAGTGGGAGACTAAGGAAATATGCCCTAGAGGCAATAATAAAGTTGTTATTTAATATTTCCTTATATCATGATAAATGCCTATTATTCATGCTAGAATTGTATTAACTAGAAACTTGATACATGTGTGGATACATAGACAAAACACCATCTCCCGAGTATGCCTCTACTTGACTAGCTCATTAATAAAAGATGGTTAATTTTCCTAACCATAGACATGTGTTGTCATTTGATGAACGAGATCACATAGATTATATGTTCAGATCCATTATTCTGTTTAATACCCCTCTGATCTTGAGCATGTTTATCATTTGTGAGTAGTTACTTTCGTTCTTGAGGTCAAAGTAGAAATCATGTTGCAAGTAATCATGTGAACTTGATATGTGTTCGATATTTTCATGATATGTATGTTGCCATTCTCTTAGTGGTGTCACGTGAACGTAGACTACATGAAACTTCAGCATATTTGGGCTTAAGGGAATGCATTGTGTTGTAGTTATTAGATGGTGGGTTGCGAGAGTGACATAAGCTTAAACCCCAGTTTATGCGCTATTTCGTAAGGGACCAATTGGATCCAAAAGTTTAATGCTATGGTTAGAATTTATTCTTGGGTTTTTATCAGTTTTGCCACCGGTTGTATAACACTAGTCAGTTTTGCCACTAAAATTTTTGACTACTCAAAAATGCCATTGTTCTATTGGACACAACCTCAAATAGACCATTTTCACTGTAGTCGTCAGGTCAATGGACGTTGACTAAAGGTAGATGACGAAAATACCCTTATCCATTTGTCAACTCCCCTTTCTCTCTCTTTTGACTTGTGGGTCCATCTGTCAGGGGCGCAGAAAAGAGAAAATGAAAATTGGCAGTTCGGGGCTTCGAACCCAAAACCACAGCATGCACGACGCGAGAGCGGACCAGCTGAGCTACAGAAATTTTCTAATGTGAAAGGAGGTACCTCACATACTTTGTACCATCCGTACCGTGCATGCCTGGGTGGCCCATGCAGATGGCGACTCTGTTACATCAGCTCTCAGAAAAAAACAGTTGCATGGTGGCCACGAGCACCTGCTGTCAGTCATGTCACGTTTATTTCCGAATCATGCACTATATAGTACTGTATATCACCTGCACTACAGTCTGCAGGCCCCTTTCGGTTACAAGAGTGCTTCAGCCAGCCAGCTGTAGTTTCTGACGCCGCATGTAGTACGTAGATGTAGCGGCACGTTCAAAACCCTGCGCGTGCATTGCTCCTACGCTAGCTTCACGGCTGCCTCTCCATCTGCACGATATAACGGATGTATCTCCTTTCACATTACAATTGTTCTCTAGCTCAGCTGGTTCGCTCTCGCGCCGTGCATGCCGTGGTTTTGGGTTCGAAGCCCCGAACTGCCAATTTTCGTTTTCTATTTTCATGCGCCCCTGACAGATGGGCCCACAAGTCAAAAGAGAGAGAAAGGGGAGTTGACAAATGGGATAAGGGTATTTTCGTCATCTACCTTCGGTTAACGTCCATTGACCTGACGACTACGGTGAAAAATGGTCTTTTTGAGGTTGTGTCCAACAGAACAATGGCATTTTTGAGTAGTCAAAATTTTTAGTGGCAAAACTGAGTAGTGTTATACAACCGGTGGCAAAACTGATAAAAACCCTTTATTCTTAATACTTTTCTCATAGTTGCGGATGCTTGTGAGAGGGTTAATCATAAGTAAGAGGTTAGTTCAAGTAAGAACAACACCTAACCACCGGTCCACCCACATATCAAATTATCAAAGTACCGAACACGAATTAAGCCAACATGATGAAAGTGACTAGATGAAATTCCTGTGTACCCTCAAGAACACTTTGCTACGCACACACAATCAGCGGACGTCCGGTCTCTGCCGGTTGTCTGGTCGCTCACGGAGGTCCGGTAGGGCTCAAACTTTCGCTAGTTATGTTCTATGAATGTCGTGCCGGATGTCCGGAGGTGGCCGGTTGTTCGGTCACCGGCCGTCCGGTTGCTTCGGTCTTCCGGTGAAACACTTCGGGTGTGGACTTACCGGTCGTCCAGTGCGGGCCGGATGTCCGCTCGCTGGGCAGTATTGCCGGTCGTCCGGAGGGGGCCAGTGGTCCGCTCGCTGTAGCTCTCATCGGCTGGGACTTGGGTCAGCTGGGCCTTCAATCGCCGGACGTCCGGTCCTGGTCGGACGTCCGCTGGCTGGAGCATCAGGCGCCGGACGTCCGGTCCTGGGCGGACATCCGCTCGCTGGAGCTTCCTCGGTAGCTCTTCTTCTTGTCCTTCGTACTCGGTGTCCTCGCCGTCTTGTCCATTGGATGTAGCTGTTCCGTGGCCTTCCTCCAAGTACCTGATCACACATAGTGTTTCCGCTAGAGGTAGTAGCCATGTCTCATGTGTATAAAGTGGGAGTTAGAAGAGGAGCCAGTTCACCTTACCTTAGATAGCCTTTGCTCGAGCTCTTGTCATTAGTCCAAGTGGTGTCATGGGAGATGTATATACGTCCATGGGGATGATCGTGGGATGCTCCGCATCATCCCCCCCTAGGAAAGATCCGACCTCGGATCGAAAGCTTCATCACCATGGTATGTAGAGAGGTTGTTGACATTGAAGATGTCGCTCACATTGTACTTGTCTTTTGGGAGGTCGATCTTATAAGCTTTGTTGTTGTAGCGTGCTAGCACCTTGAAGGGTCCATCGGCTCGGGGTAGAAGTTTGCACTTGCGTTCATTGGGGAAGCGTTCCTTGCGAAGGTGTAGCCACACAAGATCTCTGATGTTGAATATCATGGGTTCCTTGTTGATGTTGAGCTTGGTCGCGAGTTGTTGTACTTGGTGCTCGAGGTAGCTTCTTGAGGTAGCTTGCTCGTGCACTCGCGTCCACGTTGGTGCGCTCTTGTAGTGGTAGAGGAAGAATGTCCAATGGGGACAATGGGTTGAAACCATAGACGACCTCGAAGGGGGACTTGCCGGTAGTCAAATGTCTTGCATGGTTGTAGGCGTACTCGATGATTGGTAGGCACTCCTCCCACTCCTTGATGTTCCTCTTGATCAACACGCATAGTAGAGTGGAGAGTGTTTGGTTTGTCACCTCCATTTGGTCGTTGGTTTGAGGATGGTATGCCGAAGAGAACAAGAGCTTGATTCCGAGCTTGGCGCATAGAGTCTTCCAAAAGTAACTCAAGAACTTGACGTCGTGGTCCGAGACAATCGTCTTTGGCACTCCATGGAGGCGCAAGATTTCCCTACAAAAAAGATTTGCAATATGTGAAGCACCGTCTATCTTGTTGCATGGGATAAAATGAGCCATCTTAGAGAATCGGTCCACAACAAGAAACACGGAATCCTTTCCATTTTGAGTTCTAGGCAAACCAAGTACAAAGTCCATGCTAATGTCTTCCCAAGGTTGATAAGGAATAGGAAGGGCATGTAAAGACCATGGGATTGAGCATTAAAGGGGGGCCTCCCGAGCACCGCGTCTCGGGAGCTCGAACTGGCTCTCCAGCCCTCACCCCCTGGCCTTGACCACAGCCTCGCGACCGGGCATACTAGCGCCGGCTGAGCTCGCTCGAGGGCCGGGTCCCGAGGACGCAGAGCACCTGGGCGAGCGAGGCAAGAAGGTGGCCAAGGAGAGATGCACCCAGCGATATTGCAGGCGCGAGGGAAAGCGTCATCTCCCTAATGAATCTAGACACCAAACATATAAGTCTCGACTTGTTATAGCCCAGTTTCGCTCCCCGTACGCACTGCCTCGCAGTTCCACTTTGGCAGTTCTAATCCCCTTTTCAATTTCCTGTGCAGCTGCTTGCATGCCAAAGGGGACCTTGTGAGCATCGCGTCTCACGAGCTCTTACCGGACCCTGGGCCGCTCACCTCCTAGCCTTGACCACGGCATCGCGACGTGGCATACTAGCTACTGCTGAAGCCTGCCTGGGGACTGGGTCCTGTCAGCGTAGAGCGCCATGCTGTCTAGGGAAAAGAAAAGGGAGGAACCTAGCCAAAGTGGAATACGCGTATCCATCACGGAATCAAAAGAGACAACATTACTATTAAGTGCATTCCAATCCATTATGAAAAGAAACTACAAGGCCCTACAGTATCACTGACGACACCGGGCGGCAGCCGCAGCCGCGATGCGGCCTCGGTGGGAGCTCGGCGGCACGTAGCTGTCGTTGCTCGACTCCATAGAATCACTGGGCTCAAGAGAGTCGCTGGATTCCCAGGAGTCGCCACTGCTGCTGGATTAAGCACTAAAGGGGACAACAGCAGGTCTAGCGCCCGCTGCAGCGTCCCTCGAGCTGCCTCCTCTGGGGCAGCACTCCAGTCGTTCGCCCTCCTCGTTGAAGATCTTGAAGGACAGGCTGGCCGTGCCATCGTACTTGAAGTGGATTGCCAGGGCTCCCTCTGCGCAGCAAGGCCGGACAATCTCACCCCATCCTCAAGTCATGAATACGTCCCCGAGTGGCACCACCTCGACTTCGGCTCTGGTTGCCGGGTTGCGGCACCCAGTGTGTTACAGCCACAGCTTGACCGGCCCCCTTGGAGGTAGCTCGCTGGCGAAGAACCACGGAAGTCGGATCCAGGTGTCGGGGGGCATCACCGCCCACACCATAAAATTGCACGAGATATCCTGAGTATGGGTCCGTGGTGCGGGCGGCAGGGCAATGGCGGCCCTGCCACCTTCGTCAGGCGTCTCTCGTCGGCGCACTCCTTCGTCCTGAGCGCGAGCGTGCATGGGTAGAGGGAAGCCAGGCGGAGTCCTCGATTGCCAAGGCATGGTCACCTCTCGCCCCGCACGAACTTCATGAGGAAGGCAGAGCTATTTCTTCGGCGGGAGAGGATCGGGCTCCTCCCGAGGGGCCTTCCCCTTCTCAGCCACAGAATACCTTCTGATCGGCGCCATGAGGGCAAGATGGAGAAGAAGAGAAGCGGGCAGAAGCAAGACGAAAGCAAGATGGGCAGGGGCTCCGGCAGCCCGTACATTTATAGCTAGAAGCAGGTAAATCGTCGGTCTCCCACGATCTCCAGTAATGATGATTTTCTCTACATGCAGCATGCAGTTGTCAAGTCGAACAGTTGTCGAGGCAGCGTGGGGAAGCGGAGTCACCCACGTCCCGTCAATCGCCACGCGTCATCAAGGCCGCGGGCAGTTAGGGCCCGCGGCGCTTCGCACTTGCCCTTAGGCTTCGCCTGGAAGCCAAGTCCGAGCGTGCCTTGGGCTCGGGGGCTACTGTCGGCGTCCTGGATTCGGGGGTATCCATCCCTGCCTGCCTGCGGCCCACCACGTGCCTTCATCGACGGCCTGGTATGGCCCAGCTTCAACATCAGTAGCACGAGACCCTTGCGAGGGGCCAAGCCTCGCGAGGCAGGTGACGCCAAGACTCCCGAAGGAATCGGCCTCCTCGGGCTGGCTCCTAAGGGGCGGAGAGTTCTATGCTGGTTACCTCACGAGGCTCAGCTGATGTGAGCCATGACAACCAAGGCCAGGCGGGCGTAGAGCGCAGGTTTCCTCTTCGCTGCAAAGGAAGCAGGATACAGGCGCGGAGTCCTGAGGAATTAGCCAAAGGTTTCCATTTTGGTGCAGCAAGACCAAGACCGCCACGACGGCAGGACGGAGGTCATCGGCGAGCCCACCACAGCGTCACAACCAGAGGCTTTTCGCACGCGAAGACTACTTTTGTCAGGATAGACTGTACTACTTGTCCCCTTTCAAATCTGGCCATTGTGGAATCCCTTCCCGCTCATATTTGGGAAGAGGACAAAGGCCACTATAAATAAGACTAGCCACCACCATAGGAGGGGGACGAGATTAGAACAATTAGAGCTAGCATACACCACACCAGCCCAAGAACACCTCACCTCCCGAGGCTTGTACATCCACTGTACTAGTTCATCCTCAGCCCTACGAGGCAATCCACCACACCACACTGGACTAGGATATCACACAACAATGATGGCCCGAACCAGTATAAACTGTTGTGTCCCTTTGTCTCTTTGAGCTTGACACGCTATGCTTAGGAGGATCGCGAGTAGGCAGGCTGGGTAGGTTGAGATCTCCGCACACACCCTAGAGTTCGAACCTCTCAAGGGTTTGCGGATCCCACAATCCGACAAATGCTGGCCTTGATGTGGAAGATATGGCATCTTTGGTCTTCATCTTGTTGATGTTGAAGAGTCAAGACTTTGGAGACTACGAGAGTGGGGCTCAACCATCATCACAAAAGACTTGATCATCTTCATCTTCGTTTACGCGTCGGTGCATAGCCACTTGCTCAAGGGTTTCCATTTCCTCTTCACACATGAAGTCATAGGTTCCGTCATCGTTGAGGATCATGGTGTGCTTGTTGGTACACTCAAAAGACTTGTGGCCTTGACAGCCGCATGTGAAACACTTGATGGAACTTGTCTTGATGGTCTCATCAGTTGGAGTAGATGATGAAGCTTGCGGCTTGAAGTTGCTTATAGTAGGAGGACGACTTGAGGGGGTCGAATTTTTCATATAACTCGACTTGTCGCCGTTGCTTGTAGGTGTCTTGGTTGAGGTAGAAGTTGTTGGAGTCATTGAAGCTTGGGTGTTGGAGAAGCCGTAGCTCTTCGAAGAGTACTTAGCGTACTTGAAGTCATCTTGCACTTGACGTTCCGCTTTGGTAGCTTGATGCACGAGATCAATGAGGTTGGAGTAGGGTTGGAAGTCCGCAATCTTCTTGATGGGATGGTTGAGTCCATTCAAAAAACGGGCCATAGTTTGCTCATCATCTTCTGTGACATTGGCTCTTATCATGGCAATCTCCATTTCCTTGTAGTATTATTCAACGCTCTTTGTTCCTTGTTTGTGGAGTTGGAGTTTCTTGAAGAGGTCGCAGTTGTAGTATGTTGGCACGAAGCGTGCTCGCATGACATCCTTCATTTGATCCCAAGTGGTGATGGGTGGTTCGCCTCTTGCTTCTCGACGCTCAAGGACTTGTTCCCACCATATGAGCACATAGTCTTGGAACTCAAGTGATGCCATAGCGATCTTCTTCTCTTCCTCATAGTTGTGCAAATGAAAGATCTTGTCGACCTTCAATGCCCATGAAAGGTATTCTTCGGGATCATTGCTTCCGTTAAACTTGGGCATGGTGAGCTTGAGCTTGCCATAGCGTTGCTCTTCATTGTGTTGGGGTCGAGGGTGATGATGACGCCCTTGACGTGGAGGATTGTCAACCTCATATTGCTCTTGGCGTGGAGGATTTGCATAGTCACCATGCTCTTGGTGAACTTGAGATTGTGGAGGAGCTTGTCGAGCTTGTGGAGGATCTTGAGGAGCTTGACGATGCACTCTTCCTTGGCAGTTTCGCTCTTGAATTTCTTCATGAAGTGCTTCCTCTTGATTGCGCCTATATCGGTTGTGGTTGGCGACAACTCGACTTGACTCTCGAACACTACAAAAAAAAGACACATCTGTGACATTTTGGGCCGAACGAATTTTTTTCTGTCATACATATGACACTTCTATGACGATAATTGTGACAAAACCCGGTATCATCATAGATGTGGGGGGCTCCTACTTCTATGACAAAAAATCATGACAAAAATAGGCTTTTCATCCTGGGCGGGCCGGAGACGCAGCTGCATGACATTCTTTAGCCCGTCCATGACGGAAAAACCCATGGTAGAAGCGAGGGGGAGGAAAATTTTGGGGAGTTGCCGGTTACGGTGGGAGGTCGAGGGCCGAGCGATGCACGTTTCTCTCGTGCGTACGCACGTGTGTGCGAGGCGTTGGCTCTAACTAAACCCGAGCGAGGCGTTGGGCTCTAACTGAACCCGAGCGATTGCACTGCAGGCTACGCGTTACTGAACCCGAGCGATCGATCGATGGCTGTTAACTGAACCCGATGGAGCGATTCCTTCGCTACTGCTGCTAACTGAAGCCGATCGATGCTGCCTCTGGGATGAACAGTGAGCGTTGCGGGGGGGGGGGTTGGATGAACAGTGAGCGGTGGCGTTGCCTCTGGATGAACAGGAACCCGTGGTGTGGAGGGCTGGATGAACAGTAGACGGTGGAGGGGTGGCCGTGGAGGGGTGGTTGAACAGGACCCCGTGGTGTGGAGGGCTGGATGAATAGTAGACGGTGGAGGGTGCCGTGGAGGGGTGGTTGAACAGTAGCCGGTGGAGTAGCGCGGTGGAGGCTGGATGAACAGGAGCTCGTGGAGGCTGGAGGAGGTCGATGGTAGCCCATGGAGGCTGGAGGAGGTCGACGGTGGAGATGAACAGTATCTCGTGGAGTCCCGTTTTGCGGTACGCCACACCCCTCCCCCCCCGTTTGACCGTAGCGCTCCAACACAAGTCTGTTTCGTTCGTTTTGCGGTACGTCACACCCCTCCCGATCAATAGGACCCCCGTTTCGACCGTAGGAGGTCCGTTTCCTCCGTTTTGCGGTACGCCACACCCCTCCCGATCAACAGGACCACCGTTTCGACCGTAGGAGGTCCATTTCCTCCGTTTTGTGGTACGCCAGGCCCCTCCCGATCAACAGGACCCCGTTTCGAACGTGGCCGGTCGAACACAAGGCCGTTTCTTCCGTTGTGCAATACACAGGCGCGTTTCCATCGCTGTTCCGTCCTAGCCTCTCGATGAACATGACCATGCATTCCGTTTCCGCGACCCAGCCAGTTGCTCCTGAACACGACGACGACGTGTTTCTCCGTTCCGACGCAGCATGTACGTATGCGCGATAGGCGTTAGAGACCCTGCCCGTATGTACGTACGTGGCCGTATTTTCTTTCTTGCACCCTCGCCGTACGTACGTGTACATGCTACATGCGTGCCTCTACTACGACATGTGCGCGCCTCTACATCCACCAGTATATATGTACGTACACGTTCGCGACCAGAATGACAACGGTACGTACGCTTCGACCAGGTGGGTCCCGACTGTCAGGCACTTCCTTGCCTGCGAAGATGTAGCTGGTGGGTCCCAGCAGTCAGGGGGGAATCGTTTTTTTGCCCGACGCACTTCCTTGCGTGCGAAGATGTAGCTGGTGGGTCCCAGCAGTCAGGGGGGGAATCGTTTTTTTTTCCCGGACGCACTTCCTTGCGTGCGAAGATGTAGCTGGTGGGTCCCAGCAGTCAGGGGGGCGAATCATTTTTTTTGCCCGGACGCACTTCCTTGCGTGCGAAGGTGCAGCTGGTGGGTCCCAGCAGTCAGGGGGGAAACGTTTTTTTCGCGAAATACTGTGGCCCGTCCGGTGGGTCCCCGCTGTCAGGTGGAGGAATAATTATTTTCCGCGTAATAAGGAGGCACTTCCTTGCTGCGGCCGTGGACCCAGCTGTCAGCCTCTCCACATACAGTCCACGTCCGATGGAAGTCGTTCCTTGACCACGTTGACCACGCCGCGCCGAGAGCACCAGGGCGGTGGACGACGGCGAGGCCTAGGAAGGGGACGACGGGGAGCCGTGGCAGACGCGGCAGTGGAAGCCCGCGCGGAGAGGAGTACGAGGGTTCACTGGTTCGGCTGCGGTGTGAGGCTGCCGTCGCCGCAGGGCCTGGCCAGCGGTGGGAATAGTAGGGGGCGGTGAGGCCTCCGCGGCAGCACATCCGGCCACGGGAAGCAGGAGCATGCGGCACGACCGGCGCTGCTTTGGGCGGCTGGAGCAAGAAGACCAGAGGTTGAAGAAGCACTACGGCCGTTGGATGGACATCGTACGGTCACTGGAGCTAGAATCGTTTATATTGACTAAGTTGACAAAGCCCTTCGTCCCCGTCAACTTAGTAGGCCCACAAGTCAGCCTCCCACCAAGGTGGGTCCCAGCTAGCAGGGGGTATTCATTTTTTTGTGCGTAATAAGGAGGCACTTCCGGTGGGTCCGAGCTGACAGCAGGGGGAACGTTTTTTTCGCGAAATACGGTGGCCCGTCGGGTGGGTCCCAGCAGTCAGGGGCAAACGTTTTTTTCGCGAAATACTGGTGGCCCGTCCGGTGGGTCCCTGCTGTCAGGTGGAGGAATAATTATTTTCCGCATAATAAGGAGGCACTTCCTTGCGGCTGCCGTGGACCCAGCTGTCAGCCTCTTCACGTACAGTATTCTTCCGATGGAATTCGGTCGTTGACCACATTGACCACGCCGCGCCGAGAGCACCACGGCGGTGGACGACGGCGAGGCCTAGGAAGGGGACGACGCGGAGCCGGGGAAGACGCGGCAGTGGATGCCCACGCGGAGAGGAGTACGAGGGTTCACTGGTTCGGCTGCGCTGCCGTCGCCGCAGAATAACAGGGGGTGTGGGTGAGTGGAGTGGAGGGATGGCCTGGCCAGCGGTGGGAGTAGTATGGAGGCGGTGAGGCCTCCGCGGCAGCACAGCCGGCCACGGGAGGCAGGAGCAGGCGGCACGACCGGCGCTGCTTTGGGCGGCTGGAGCAAGAAGACCAGAGGTTGAAGAAGCACTACGGCCGTTGGATGGACATCGTACGGTCACTGGAGCTAGAATCGTTCATATTGACTAAGTTGACAAAGCCCTCCGTCCCCGTCAACTTAGTAGGCCCACAAGTCAGCTTCCCACCAAGGTGAGTCCCAGCTAGCAGGGGGAGTATTCATTTTTTTGTGCGTAATAAAGAGGCACTTCCGGTGGGTCCGAGCTGACAGCGGGGGGAACGTTTTTTTCGCGAAATACGGTGGCCCGTCCGGTGGGTACCAGCAGTCAGGGGGGAAACGTTTTTTTCGCGAAATAAGGTGGCCCGTCCGGTGGGTCCCTGCTGTCAGGTGGAGGAATAATTATTTTGCGCGTAATAAGGAGGCACTTCCTTGCGGCCGCCGTGGACCCAGCTGTCAGCCTCTCCACGTACAGTACTCTTCCGATGGAAGTCGGTCGTTGACCACGTTGACCACGCCGCGCCGAGAGCACCAGGGCGGTGGACGACGGCGACGCCTAGGAAGGGGACGACGCGGAGCCGGGGAAGACGCAGCAGTGGAAGCCCGCGCGGAGAGGAGTACGAGGGTTCACTGGTTCGGCTGCGGTGTGAGGCTGCCGTCGCCGCAGAATAACAGGGGGTGTGGGTGAGTGGAGGGATGGCCTGGCCAGCGGTGGGAGTAGTATGGGGGCGGTGAGGCCTCCGCGGCAGCACAGCCGGCCACGGGAGGCAGGAGCAGGCGGCACGACCGGCGCTGCTTTGGGCGGCTGGACCAAGAAGACCAGAGGTTGAAGAAGCACTACGGCCGTTGGATGGACATCGTACGGTCACTGAAGCTAGAATCGTTTATATTGACTAAGTTGACAAAGCCCTTGGTACGCTCCAACTTAGTAGGCCCACAGGTCAGCCTCCGAAACGGTGCGCCCCAGATGTCAGGGGGAGGAATCATTTTTTGGGCGGCCGAAGCTAAGAATATCCGAGATTGAAGAAGAAGCACGACATCCGTTGGATAGACATCCAACGGCCACTGCTGCTAGAACCGTGTGTTGACTATAATAAGTTGACAAAGCCTTGCATACGCGTCAACTTATTTTTTTAGGGGACGCGTCACTTAGTAGGCCCACAAGTGTGTGGCAGAGAACTTATAGCCCATTTGCGTTTTGTAAGAATGTACAACCCATTTTTGAATTCTAATGGAATTTACAACAGCCCATTTACAGTTTGTTAAAAGTACAGCCCATTTTCTAGCTAGGACAACGATTAATAATTTCAACCAACCGTTGAAGACAGAATTCAATAAAATTTCCCACATTTTGATGGGATCCGAAATATTTTTATCCCGAAATTTCTATTCAGATTAAATATAAATTTGTATTACGTAAAAATCCAACGAAACATTGCGCGCGCAACAATGAAAATTTAAGATTTTCAAAATCCATAAATAATATTTTATAAACTAATTTCGTGTTTGGTGCATTTTTTATAGTTACTGCCCAGTTTTTATAATTACATCCCATTTATTATTTTTAAAGCCCATTTTCCTGTTAAGCCTAATGCATCCCTCCTAGGAAAGATTTGCAGCACAGCGGGGCGGAGAATAACAAGTTGACCTTGCCTGGGTATTCCTCAAAAAGACGTATAGCTGGGCTAGCCATTTTCATCTTGAAAAAAGTAGTATCTGGGCTGGATATCTGGCCTGGGCTAGACGGGCCACAGCCCGCCCAGTTAATACCCTGCTCTCCTCTGAACAACAACGAAATCATCGCCAAGAAAAACTCTGCAGTGCTCACGCCTCAAAAACACAAATACTGCTCGAGCTGCTTGGTCCCAGCTGTCGGCCGCACCTTGTGCAATTCTCTCGTTTATATTGACTACATAGGTTGACAATGGTGTGGGACCGTGATGTCAGGAAACCAGGAGAAAGCAAAAAAATATAGTTGTACATAATAAGGAGGCACTTGCGTACGTACGGCTATGGCCCTAGTGGGTCCCTAGTGTCATCCAGTCAAAATAAAGTCATCTCCTGAATCCTCATGTTCGTTGACCATGTTAACAATGCTCGGCGCCACGGCGAGCGCAACAACTCGAAGGACAACGGAGAGGGCCTCGCGGGCCCTACGGAGGTCTGATACAGCGCCCGCTGCTCATTCAGGAAGCCAGGATCATCGGACACCTATGAGCACCTTCGAGAAACTGAGACGGCATGAAACGGTAAGGCCGCGCTTGGGAGCTCTGGTTTATTTCAAACCTGTATTAACATACAAGTGTAATTTACTCGTCATCGGAAGGCCCGAGGTCTGTAAGTAAAACCGGCGGGTTACGCGTGTAATTTGAGAGACCAGTGTATATTTTACGAGCATTGCTATATGGACGACATTACCAGACGATACATGCACGACGTGCGTATCATGCCATCCATGGGCAAGGCTGAAACAGCAGCTAACGGCTGGATTAGCAATCGTCCGAGTGTCGTTCAGCGTTTTTATCGTGTGTGAAGTACTTCCGATATTTTACTAGTCGAAATCGACCAACCAAGCGCCTTCGCCCGAGACCATCTGCTTTAATTTACAAGCGTCAGTTTTACAAGCGGTTTTGGTTGGAAAACGACGATCCAATCACGGCCTAATATCATGAGTTGGTCGGAAGATCATATGGTTTCACGTCTAACCTACCCGACATGTCGTATAGGCTATGAATGAAACATCAGACGATGAACTTCTTACGCACGGAAACAACAGAAGAGGATGATCTTCTTAACAAGCAAATCACTGGCATTAGATCGACATGCAAAACAATACGAAGCATTATTCTCAGGAGGCACGGTGAACAGCTCGTGATGCCGCATGCCACAACATTCCAAGCTCAACTTTGCAATCAAACACAAGGCCTGGCATTACATAGACAATATTCAGAACAAACTCTTAACACAGGAATATCTCAGCAGAGTAACTATTTACTTCTAAACTGAACACAGGAATAGGAAAAAACACTCGACGCTGCTCACAGCAAGGGCGTCCCACTCAAAAATATCAAATGCATGTCTTCTGGCTAACATCAATGAGCAAATTTTGACAAGGTTTTCCAATTCCAATATATTAAACTAACGTCTTCTTGCTAACATCAATGAGCAAATTTTGACAAGGTTTTCCAATTCCAATATATTAAACTAACGTCTTCTTGCTAACATCAATGATTAAACTTTGACAAGCTTTTCCCATTCAAAATATGTAATGCCTATGATCGTGTCCTGTCTTAGCTTCTTGTACTTGTTTGGGCACTTTTTGCCCAGGGCACTCCACGTGTTGTTAAATTGCCAATGGTCTCTGCAGACTAGTCATGTCACCGGTGTCTAATAATACTCTGTAAAGCTTCTCGGTCATTCCTTCTGTAATGTACCGCATCCAGTGACTGCTTCTTTCTGCAAAGTGGAACGACCAACTGGACCCAGTAACGCAGCAGTTTGCCTTGGACACATTGGCTCCTTTTGTGCAGTTCAACTAAAATCGAAGTCGGAATAAAACCGAGCTTTAATTTTGATATCCCTGTAAGCAACAATAGGTATAAGGGAAACAATTACTGAGAAATAACGGTTGATGACTTGTCTTAATGGGAAACAAAGCAGGAGAGGAGCAATTCTCCATCAGTGTGATTCATTCATATTGACTGAGACATTATCTTAACAATGCCTTGGTTCAACATGTATAAAGAACGACAAAGCAGAAAAGTACCATTCCTAAAACAATGCAACTGATTCATTTTTAAAGAGACATTATCTTAACAATACCTTGGTTAAACATGTAGAAAGAACTACAAAGCAGGATAGTACCATTCCTAACAAGTGTTGCAGTTTTGAACTAAGATTCAGTAGTTAATTAATTCTGAGAGTGGCATTGCTTAATTTTACCAGCGGCATTAGATTAACGAAAAGCATAAACAGTTCCAGGGGAGAGTGGGCGCAACAACAATATGTGCTTCCATCTACTTATAAAGGGGGTGATGCAGAGTTTGTTGTAACAAAGCAACAAGCATCATGTCTGGGTTGGTCCCATTTTTGTTCACTACTTAATGGGAAAAGACAGCAATACAATAGCTTCAATTCAACATTTATTTAAAACAGTACCAATACAAGTAGCACAACATCTCAAAGCACACTGCACAATCATGTGGATGAAGGCCTGTACTGACCTTTCATGAGAACACCAGGATAAAATACGAATCTGCTAACACGAATAGGAAATCCAATCTCATTTTGTGCAGTTGCACTGAAATCAAGCAAAGTGTTTCGCGTAGCGAAGCAAAATGTCGCAATAGCAACAAGTTGAATAGATATCATGTGGTTGAGACCAAGATTTGAAACAACTCGACAGGAACACTGGAAACAAATCTCGATCTCCTTTTGTGCAGTTCCACCAAAATTAAGCAAAGTCACCGGTGTGACATTCAAGTTGAACTGCACAAAACACTCTTAAAACATAAGTGTTTCGAGTAGCGAAGCAAAATGTCGCAATAGCAACAAGTTGAATCGATACCCCTGTTTTAACAGAGGCAAAAAAGGAAACAATTACTTGCCGATAAAGGAGGATGAAACAAACGGTGACAGAAAGAAGCATCTAACTTATCTTGGATGGAAAACAAAGTAGGATAGTAGCATTTCTAAAACGGTTGCATTGATTCATATTAACAGAGACACTCTCTTGAAACAACATTCGTTAAAAAATGTAATTTACTTTTAACAGTGGCATTGCTTCAATTTTCCGGCGGCATTCTTAGATTAACAACAGCAAAATAGCTGTATGGGACATGCTAGCACCATGTGCGTCCACACGTATAAATGGGTGATGCAGAGTATGTAGCCAAGCAGCATATCTGTGTTGGTCCCATATTTGTTCTCTTTGAACTTTTTTCCTATGTGAGGGCAGCAAATCTAGTCCTGCACAAACTACCCGACCCCCCCCCAGTTTCTTTCCCTTTTCAACAAAGAGATCGGTTCCTTACAGATGTGTGTACTGGGTTACCCCCTTTTTCCCTTTTCGACCAACAAAGCGGCTGGATAGCCAGTCTATACTACTTTTCCTCCCTCCTTTCCTCATTGAACCACGTCCTAGATTCATGCTCCACCCCACCGCACCTTTCTTTCCTCTTTGAACCAAGACCTAGATTCGACTACAGATCGAAAAAGATCCACATGCAGCTAGAGCAACGACGGTTTCAAAGAAACTTATACCTTAGGGTCGTCGGGATGTGGCAAGGCGTGCGGCGGGAGGCCGGATCTGCCCACACTACGTACGGCAGCGAGGAAGAAGGGGTCGGTGGCCCTCCCGCACAGGCGCTGGGTGAAAGAGAACAGCGCAGCCGGCAGTGGATTGCCTCCCTCGCCGAAGGCGATAGAGTTAACGCTGCACCTCCTCCCCTTCCCGGTGCGACGGGATACGGACGCCTCCTTCACCAGCTGTGAGGGGGGAGAGAGACAAGAGGCCAACGCAGTCTTGTTTAGATCTGGTGAAGAGAGGGTGAGAGACTGTGAATATAGCAAACCCTAGCAAATGAACGCTGAGCCTCCAGCGTGTAACATATATGTATTGCGGCGAGCGTGTGGAGAGTGCAAACCCTAGCGAACAAGCGCTGAGGCTCCCGCTTATATATATACTAATGTAGTACGGACTGAGCTCCGGTGCCTTCACTCCATCTGCTTTTGGCTGTATGACAGGTGAGCCAGCCACATTTTGGGCCCACCTGTCATAAACCCAAAGGCAGGTGCACTAAGTCAATGAAGCTGCGTCCATATAGTACTCTCGTGTGTATACGACTAATATATAGTGGAGTGGTTTTCTTATTCTCTCCATAACAATCGTTTTAAATTGTGTAAGTACGAAACGAAACTCTTTATTTAATGTACAGAGGGAGTACTACTTCCGATGAACTAACGATCCACGCCCACGCGTCCTGGTCGCACTTCCTGTCCTTCACGTGTGGTACACTACCCTCCCTTAAGTGAACAACCACACATGCGCCAAATTATCGGAAACGTGTGAGAGTGTGTACAAATAAAGAATTTTAATTTCAATTATCGGAAAGGTTTGAGAGTATTACAAAGTTTGACTTCAGTCAAATCTAATATGCGGAGTAAATAAAAATGGAGGGCTACTACGTCCATCCGGGTTTTTAGTCCACACCATTTTTTAAATCAAAGTTAATAGCTGGACAAATAAAATTACAGGGGAGCTGGAGACAAAGTTGTGAGAAGGCTTAGAAATCAATACAAAACTTATGCTCTTAGTACCAACGTCGATCCTTCTTCGAGGAAACATTTGGTTCATAGCCAATTGTGTGATAAAATTGCACCAACGTGAAAGACGACTGCGTCTCCAACGCAACCAAGGTGAACTGACGAAGGATATCATCTTTGTGCGTAACAAGCAAAGAGCACTGATGGAAGACAGCTTGTTTTTCATTGAAAATCGATCAGCTTCACCAGCCGACGCAACCATGAGGCGCGACCATGAGCATCAATAGGTCATCGTGGTGATGCATCATCCATTTGGCATCAAGTTTGGGTGAGGCACCTATGAAGTTCGACAAATCCTCACTGTGGTCTGTTTCTTCTCAGTAATCAAGCTCGAGGAAGGAAGAACCACGTGGCAGAGGACAGTGAGGCGGAACAACAATGGCCATCCAATTTTGTGCAGTTCCACTAAAATTGAGGAAGACATGCCCGGGTATGGAGACACGCATCGCTGTTTCCAAAAATATAAAAAAGGGTTAATGAAAAGTACACCAACAAACAGAAGCATCATAATTATATCTTGATGGGAACTAAACCAGGATACCCGAGAAAAAAAGCATTTCTTCATTTAACCAGTGATAGTACTACCACCATATGGACAATGACCGCACAACCACCATGTACTTTTTGTCGAAACAACATGTATACCTCCACCGAGGCATAAATCAGGACAACTTTTCGAGTGGCATTTCCTCTATAATAGTACTAGTAGGTGATGTTGGACCAGCCGACGAACCCTAGCTACTATGCATGGGGAGCTGGGGAGTAGTCGCATAGAAGAAAACCCGCACGCAGCGACCTGGGGAGCTGGACCAGTACAAGAAGTTATACCTCAGGTGGGCGAGATGTCGTTTAGGCGGGCGGGCGGGATCTGCCCACACGACGGCAGCGAACAAGGGCGCGGAGGATCTTCGTCCGCGCCAGCGCCGGCTCCGAGAGGACGGTGCGCATCGGCTCCCCCCGTCGCCGACGGCGACAACGTCAACGCTGCACCTCCTCACCTCCCGCAGCGGACGGGATTCGGCCGGATCTGTGACCACCGGTGAGGAGAGAGATAGACTGGACACTGTCATCTTGTTTTGATATGGAGAGGGTGAGAGAGCGAGACGCGAGAAACTCTATCAAACAAGAGGCTATAATGGAGTAAAAAATCTCTCCATAGCAGTGGTTTTAAATAGAATACGCGCGTTCCCGGAAAAAAGAAACGAAAACTGGCGGACAATTTTTTAAGGGTCTGTCTAGGACACATCTAGATGTGACATAGTTATGTCACATCTAAGTTGATGTCCACTCTGTTTGTGGTCTATTTTTTTGTCCTAGTTTTTTTGTTTCTTGTTGCTACATTATATACTTGTGGGAGCTTAGATGTGATATCCTTAAATAACATCTAGATGTGAATTGGACAAACTGATTTTCTAACGTACCAAGAAAGAAAACTCGATCAAAAACACGCCCCCGCTTCCAGGTCGCGAGAGTCGTCGCGCACACACACATAGACATAGACATGCATATCCGTGTTTACGTAAAATTCCATTTCCATCTCCATCTCCAATCATATTTGTCCAACTGGCACATTATTTACGTTGTTAATTATATACGCAGCAATATTAACGTACATCATCTCTTGTTTGCGCACGTCCGGACCGCTGCCACGGCCGGTCCTGACCAACCCGAACCCTCTTCATCACCCGCGCGTGCTTCCCGCCCGAAACGGTCAGTGCCGCATTCATGCCCGGCCAGAGCGGACGCGACCTCTCACTGGCGCCGGCATTGAAGCGGCGCGCCGGCCGAGAGAGCGTCGCCCGCGCCGCTTCCGGGTGCACGCGGCTGCTCCGCGTTCAAAGGTCGCAATAGCCGGCTACAACATGCATGTAAAAAGTTTTTGGGAGTCCGTGCTACAGCTAGCTGTCCTCCCCCAACTCGTCAATCTCTTCCAGTAGTGCTAGTAGTACTCCATGGCGCGATCCATCGACAAGCAGGCGGGAAAGTTATCGTATACTCGGTTTGCGGTGAGTGGCATGCCGAGCGACCGTGTGGGGTCGAGCCGTGGAGGAGGGTGAGACACGAACACGACAGACGTGATTTAAACGTTGGTTTTGCTCGATGGCGCGATCCAACGAAACGAAACGTTGGTTTCTCTCCGTTTCCATTTTTTCTCCGGAAAAACGGAAACTTTCCACTCCATTTTCATTCCTATTCCAAGGTTGCCCCGTTACAACATTCCATCAAATACAAAGGAAAACTAACACGCATGCTGATGCATCTCAATGATTCACAGATCATAGCCAATATTTACTTCACAACTAAAGAAAAAAGTTGTGAGAGCGTGTACGAAAGAAAAACTGCTGATGGGGTCACTACGACTTAAACCCTAAACCCTAAACATGATTTAATTCCCTGGCCAGGTAGAACCTGTCGAAGGAAAGACGGCTGGCACCCTCGGATCATACGATGCTTTTGTGCAGTTCCACTAAAATCGACCTGAGCATCCCTGATGGCAAAGATATTGAAGAAGTGTGATTAGAATAATAGTACTGGCACTAGTTCATGAGACATAAACTCATCACAAGTAGAAGCCGGTAGAAGTAGAGAAAGATCGACATGGAGATGGAGCTACGGCAGTGGAGCAAGCCGGCTCCAAAAGGAAGATGGACTACCTGGGACGTCGGGCTGTAGCTAGAAGGGCGGTTGGGACGCGGCATCGGCCCAAACCGCGGTGACCCCCGATTGGGACGCACCGACTGTGGGTTTTCTCCCTCGCCGATGTCGACCGCGTCTACGCAGAACATTGTTCCCTTCCCCCAGCTGCGGGATCAGGCCCGTCGTTCTATGCTTGTGAAGAGAGCAACCTTAGCAAGCAGGCTTGTAGCTTAGGCTCCTGCTAGTGTATATATAGTGGTTTTCTTTTTCTCTCCATATCAACCATTTTATATTGCGTACGTGTCATTCAAGAGTGAAATGATGGTTGCTTCTTCCGACTAACTTACTGTGTGATTTGACTGCTCCTTAGTGGCCCCTACACGTACTCCCCCTACGTGTATGCAACAGTCACACGTACACATGGACGCAAAAACGCGCGCGACGCCCTAATGCATGCATGTCCGAGCACACGACGGAACACACACGGTCACGCTAAGTGCTCAACCTACACGTGCATGCACACACATACTCAGTCAGGGTGAGCTAGTGACCGTATAAACACCGGAAAATATATATATTGAGCGCAATGAGCGTATTATGAAGTCCACTGACCGTATTTTTACAAATATACAGTGACAGACAGTGTATTTATCTCGTTTGAAATTAATCCATATTAACCGGAGAGGAGGCAGTATGGACTAGCATTACTTGCGCGCGGTGGCTCGCAGGACAAGGAGAAACTTTTGACTAATGCAAGCTCTCCCTCGCTCAGGCGGTGGACGTGCAACAGTTAATTCGGTGTCAGATTGCCAGAAGCATACACTATACTACTAGTGCTACTATTGTTCGACTTCCCGAATAGGCGAACAGCCAAGCGCAAAGTTTACTAATATAGTCTATAAAGGTACGTACTATACTAGTACTAGGAACCGGATGGAGGAGCGTCTGCACTCTTATTATAATTTTAAAATGTGATAAAGCAATCTTCAACACATTTGGTTCTCTTCGAGGGTTCTCGCATGTGATAATGGAAGTTGATTGCATGGAACACTCGCCACAATTCTCGCTTAATTCTGGCTCATATCCTGTTACAAATAGTAGCGCTCGGTAATATTTCCTCTTTTTTGTTATTCAGCATGTAAACAGGTCAGCAAACCTTGCGGCGCATCTTCGTGCGAACCGTGCTTGCTGCACTTTGAATGTGGCCGAGAGCTGGCTTGATGAAACACCTCGCTTCCTACTTCTTTTTTTGCGGGGTACCTCGCTTCCTAGTGACCAGTGTCTTGGCTGATCGTCCTAAGAATGCTTATATATGAATAAAGCTCTCTCATTTACCCGCAAAAAAGATTGAGCCATATTAACCGGAAAGGAGGGAGTATGGACTAGCACTACTTTTTGGTGTGTCCCGTCAACTCGCAGAACGAGGAGAAGCTTGCAGGACAAGGTGAAGCTCGCTTACGCCTTTTGACTAATGCAACCTACCCTCGGTGGACATGCATCAGTCCATTCGGTGTCAGATTGTCAGAGGCATACACTGTAGTACCCAACATGCGGAGTACCATCATTGTTCGACTTCACGAAGAGGCGAAGAGCCAAGCGCAGTAGTACGAGTAGTACTACTACTAGAACCGCATGGTGGAGCGTTTGTACTCTTATTTCTTTTTATCTCTGATAAAGTACACGTTTATTCCGGAGAAGGGCGGAAAACGGCAGCCCAACATGTAATGAATGATATCGATCAACCAACCATGCTCGAATATATCTTGGCCTCCATGCGAACCCGTCTGTGTGTTCTCGCTCCTCGTCTCTCTCAAGGAACGGCGGGTTGGCTCTTTGCCGTCAATTGAGATCGGTTTGCTCACACTCCTGTCCCACATGTCAGTGATATGCCAAGAGGAGGTGCGTTGACCGACTGGCCATACGCGTACTTGGTTTTGAACCTTCATACTACTCCTCCCTCCGTCACAGTTTACAGGGCGCGCTTCATTATGATGCATTTCTCTCAATGCATTTCCACCACCAGAGAGACTTTAGACGCGTTTGGTTTAATGCTCAATTAATTAGGGCGTGGTAACCGCAATCAAGTCCACAATTTTCTCTCCATGTAACTACGGAGTGGAGTAAGTGCATGCATGTGTGTACCCGGGGTGGAAGCACTGCATGCATGTGTGTACGCATTATTCCCTCTACTAGTAATAGATGCCGTGCTATAACTACCAATGCTATTTTTCAGGCCGATCGCTAGTCGCCTTGGTCCCACAGATCTTTTTTCTTTTTTCTGAAGCGCGTTGTATAAACAGTGACGGATGGAGTAGTATGAGCGGATTCAAAGAAGAGCGTATTGATGGTTGCTTCTTCAGAGCAACTTACAGTGGGAAAGGTGGGGCTTACGATTTGACTGCTCATTACTCACTATTAATGCGGCGCAACGACCGGGCTGAGTCTCCCATGCGGTTGTGCACTACCCCCTCGGTTCTTAAATATACTCCGGAGTATATTTGTCTTTCTAGAGATTTCAACGAGTGACTACTCAAATATTTGTCTTTTTAGAGATTTCAAATGGACTGGCACATACGAATGTATATACATATTTTAGAGTGTAGATTCTCTCATTTTGCTCCGTATGTAGTCACTTGTTGAAATCTCTAGAAAGACGAATAGAATATTTAGGAACGGAGGGAGTACACATACGAAGCAAAATGAGTGAATCTACACTCTAAAATATGCCCGTTTGAAATTTGTAAAAAGACAAATATTTAGGAACGAAGGAGTATAATTTTGTGCATGGCACATGGACCCGGATGATGAAGAGGCTTCTGGCAATGCTATCAAGCTTCCATCATTTGTTTACATAATTGACGTACTATACAAATAATTTTCCAGCGAGACATGAAATTGTACAATGGTGTGAGCTTTCAGCTTCTGTTTCGCGTGTCTTGCCATCGATGCTCTTTCGGAAACAATAAAAAACTAACTTCCTTGCTAATGCATGTCAATTATTAGCAGATCAGAGCTAATAATTACATCACAACTGAAGACAGAGTTGTGAGAAGGTGTTAAATTAAAATTGATCCATGCTTTCATTGGCAGCAACGTCCCCCCAGCTCTGTCTAAATCAACAAGGCATGTTGGGAAAAAAGTAGCTGTCTGGAGCATGCAACATTCCGATCATTTTGTGCAGTTCCACTAAAATAGAGCTGAGCGTCCCTGTTCCAAAGATATTAAGTGTGATTACGATAATAGAGGACTGCTGATGAAACAATAAACACATAAATAGAAGCCGGTCACCTTTGCAGTCTCTTTTAAGACTAACTAGTTGGAGAAGATTAGGCTCGGAGTTGGATGAGGAGGATAGAGCAAAACCAATCTCCCTTTGTGCAGTCGCACTGAAATGTAGAGACGTTGCCCATGTGACATTTTAGTACAACTGCACAAAACACTCTTAAGAAAAAAGTGATTTGTGCAGTTCACCAAAAGGTCGCAATAGCAACGAGGTGAAATGGATAGCCCTGTTTGCAAAAAAGAGGTAGAAAGGAAACAATTACTGGCCAATAATAGTTGATGACACATGCGACGACAAAAAAGAAGCATATTCCTTGCCCTAAGGGAAGATAACAACACGGTTGTGTTTGTCTAAAACGGTGTGAGGACGAGAATGCAATATGGAAAGTACGCTGGACGAGCTACATTTTGGGCAAAGAACTATGGAAGATCCACATGCAGCGACGTGGGAAGACGGGCAGTGGAGGAAGGCCGGAGGGGATACCTGGAGGTCGTCGGGATGTAACTAGGTGAGCGGCGGCGGGCGGAATCTGCGAGCAGGTGGCGTAGGCCCTGCCGCGCCGGAGCTTGGTCAGAGAGAACGGCGTGTACCGCAGATTGGGACGTGCTGCCTCGGCGCCGTCGAACGGAGAAACGATGCACTTCCTCCCTTTCCCCCGGCGGACGGGATGCGGCTGGATCAGTGACCAACGGTGAGAGAGAGAGAGAGGCCACCGCACTCCCTTTCCCCTGGCGGACGGGATGTGGCCGGATCAGTGACCAACGGTGAGAGAGAGAGAGGCCACCGCACTCCCTTTCCCCCGGCGGACGGGATGCGGCCGGATCAGTGACCAACGGTGAGAGAGAGAGAGAGGCCACCGCAGCCTTGTGTGAGATACTCTGAAGAGCGACAAACCAGGCATGCAAGGCTCCCTTGTATATAGTGAGCGGACACCTTTTTCTCCATAAAAATCGTTTTATATTCTATGTACGTGCCATTGAGCGTTATAACTTTATCTAAAAATAACGCGGCAACGCGTCAAGTCGAACTTTGTTTTGTGCAGGCGTGGTACACGACCTCCCTAGGTAACTAGGTAAACAACCACTACAGGCGTTCAAATTAGCATGTGGGCTGCCATTTCGTAAAGAAATGAGCTCCACCGTGTACCCGCGCGGGTGTGGCTGGGCACGAAGCGTGAGTATGTGCACGATGCACCTATTCTCTTCTTGTATACATACACCACCTACGTGGGGTTGTGCGAGAGAGATACAAACCTAGAGAGATATAGTGTGTGGGTTCTTGAGAGTTTTTTTTGGGGGGGAGGGTTCAATCAAAAAATGTAACATATGCAATGTGTGTGAAATAGAGTCCTGGATATAACATATATATAGAGGGGGCGATCCACGAGAAGAGAGTGGAGGTATCACCGGCTTGAGGTGTCCATAGAATCGAAAAGAGGGATGATGATGTGTGTGTGTGCGCGCGCGATCGATAAAGAGTGCCATCGAATTTGTGTGTGCCCACGTCAAAGATATAGAGTGGCTGGCCTACTGGAACATGAGAGGGGACATGTGCAGTTTGTCTCTGTGGCATGGATACCTACCTGCAGCGCTCGACTATCGGTGTGTGGTGGGGGAAGAGGGAGGCCCAATTAACTATAGAGGTACAATGGCTGGTATATGTGTGGAGGAGGAGAGAGGCCTACCTCATGTATTAAGGAGATCGATCTGCCTCATGTATTAAGGAAGATCGATCGGCATCCATGCATATGTGCATGAGAGGAATAAGGTTGGGAGAGAGACAGAGCTAGAGTGTTGGAGGGGGTGGTAGTGGAGTTGCTTCTAACAAATGGTGGGATAGGCTTGCTAGACAAACGGAGGGCACGCCCGCAATATCAATAAGAGAGGAGATGGCTGCTTGTTGTCTGTGCACGTGCGTGTGAGAGACGGGTCAGGAGGCATGCACGAATGATGAGGGGGGACGATGTGGCTGTGGTAAGCAGAGATAACTACATAGGAAGATCAATCGCCCTTTGTTAGAGAAAGGAGAGACATAACTTGTGAGGTACGTCGATCGATGGGGGGTAGTTAAAGTCGATCCAGGTATATGTTGGGAGATCGATCGGTATACATGCATGTGTGTGTTAGAAGCAAACGAGGCACGAGGAGAAGGATAGAGATAGAGGGATGCATGTAGGAGGTGGTACGAGAGGCATACTATATCGAGCGGGGAGGAGTGTGCGAGTACGAGAACGATGAAAAGAGTGGTGGGAGTGAGGCATGGACGGTGACAAGAGAAGAGGGGAAGCTTGTGTTTGTGCTAGGCACACCTGGCTAGAGAGGCATATCGATCGATGTGTGCCGTAAAGAAGGAGCTGGGGGGCCTACACACACCGTGGGTGAACGACCTAAAGTGAAAAGACGAATTTGCGCGATGGAGCTAGAGAATGCTGAGGGAGGGTGAGAGGGATGCGGGCGTGTGCATGCACAAGAGAAAGTTAGCGCTAGCTACAAAGATAAGAGGGTTGTGTGGGTGTAAAAGACGAATAGAGATCATATATACTTCATTATAAAAAGCGAATTCGGATATTTGAAGAATTTATCATAGTGTTTTAAACCGACGTATGTGTGAATATATATAACGGTGATACACATGGTGTGTTTATGAACATGTTATACTACATTTAATATATTTTATCTCTACTCTTATAAAAAACGGAGTTGTTGATGATGGTGTGCCTGCCATCCTGCATTATAGGCCGTCCGATTTATATCTGGCGGATAGCAAGGAAACTATGATGGTTGAAGTTGGCAACAATCATGATTGTAGATTCTTATTGAAATAGAGAAACGAATTCAAATTTAGTTCGAATTGCAGCGGTAGTATAGACATTTGGAATGCACTAAAATGTTGGTATGAGTAGGTTACATGCATTATACAGCAAAGCGAAAAAATTAATCGGACATAACATGGATTCATACTCCCTCCTTCCATCTATATAGGGCGTAATGAGATTTTTAAGACCGCCTTTGACTATTGACAAGATTAATAGTACATGACATGCACAATGTGAAAATTATATCATTGAAAGAACCTTTCACAGACGAAGTTAACGGTGTGCTTTGTGTAAGTTGCATGTCATATATCATTGCTCTAATATTTGGTCAAAGTTAGCATCAAAAAACGCATTAGGCCCTATATAGATGGAAGGAGGGAGTAGCTTTGAATAGCATTTGTATAGTAAAACGGGGCAAGACTCTCTCTTTGTGTGGTGTGAATAGTTTTATTTTTTTCGTTTTCTTTTTGGTTGAGGGAAGTGCGAATTGATTTGGTATGTACAAGTACAATATTACTACACGTTAGGCTTGTCCCTAAAATTCAACCCGCGTCTTGTTATATCCCGAAAATTCAGATATCGTGCTCCCAAAACTGGCGCCTTCACAACCCGCGCCTTGCTATCCCGAAATTACAACGCGCACGAAAACTCCCTCCAGCTGCCAAATCCCGACACACGAAATCCCCCTTCTAACCCTGAGCCAAAAGGGCCGCTAGTTCAAATCGGTGGGGGGTACTTTTGTAACACACCCTACATTTTGGACAAGCGTGTCCCTAAGTCATGCTTCACCCCCTCCCATCGCCCCCTTTTCGCCATTCGAAATCCCAGGCTGCCATAACCTCTCCGCTCCAGCCGCAAAATCCCACCCTCCTCCGTCCGCCACGTCACCGCTGCCCAGCCGGAGCCTCTTCCCCGACGATGTCGTCCACCGCAACAGCTCGACATCCCTTGTCCACCTCCCCGGATGAGGATCCGTCGTCCATCTCGTCGTCCTGCCGGTTCAGCCGCCCTGTCCTCCACCTCCAAGGAGCTTCTCCAACGATCGCCTCGTCTATCACGGCTGCTCCATCCTCACAGCGTCGCCTTAACCTCCTCCACCGGAACCGCAACATCCTCACCGACTCCTCGGACGAAGCCGAGGCCTACTCGGTGCCACCAAAGAGGTTGTACACTCATCGCATTGCACCTTCTCCTTAACTCGACCTCCCGGCGCTAATGGTGCTCCATCCCGCACCCCCATGGAGCGGCTACCTTGAAGCCGGCGCCGCGGGTGACATCTCCATGGAGGATCTCCCCCAGTGCGAAGCCCCTTTGGCGGCGGCGGCCATACCAGCCGGATCTGCTGCTGCTGCTCCGGCTCTCACTCGCTCGCCCAGCTGCTGCTGCTACTCTCCCCCTCGCTCGTGCTGCTGCTCTGCTCTGATTAAGACACACTTCAGTCGACTTAATCGACTTTTGGGTTAGTCGATTTTCAGGGGGGGGGGCTCGCCGGAGTTAAGGAAGAACCACCCGCAGCGGGGACGGGGGCTCGCCGGAGAGGTATCCCACTATCTATCTTAGGGTTCAGGGTGGGGGCGGGGGGCCTAGAGGGCTGGCCGGGGAGGCGGTGGCGAGTTGTTTCGGGGCGGCGAGGTGGCGCTGGGGCCGGAGGTTCGGCCGGTGGTGGCAGGCGGCTCAGGGGTGTGCAGGTTGAAGATGAACTGCAGTCCCTCCCTAAACTACATGTCAAGTGCCTCTCTGCTACCATTGCATTCAGTTTTGACAGTAGCATTCACATTCCGCAGTAAATTTCAGTTTCAACAGTTAAGTTCAGAGTCAACAGTTTTTACCTCATCTGTTGTAGTCAGGTGGTTTTTGGTGATGTTAATTTACCTCCATTTTTCATCATCTATTGGAGATGCTATTAGAATCGCACTTGAGATTGACGATGTCTGTCTTGTGCTGCTTCAGCCTTGACGTCTTACGGCTCACTAGAGCTGCTCCAACGACAGAATGATCCATCACAACAGAGCAGTGCCCTGGACGCCGTCTACAGATTCCTCAGATCTTCCTCCACACCTCCGACAGCCACCTCTGCCTCAACTGCTTCAGCGACCAACCCAATGATGCTGAGGTCGACACGGCTACGGCAAAGAGGTTGTACACTTGTTGCATCACATATTACTATACATTCACATCAATCCATTAGGGCTATTTTGGTTCAACGGAAAAATGTTGATCCACTGGTTGTTACCATCACTCTAAATTTTTGCATTCTCTCCTTACATAATCTCACCATATTTTTTTTGTATGCATGTCAGATATTGTACACAGTCATGCTGAACATGTAGAGAAAAAGAGAAGAGTTTTGCGCGGCAATACAATGTCATGCAGACATTGCTCCATGGTGGGTTCAATGGCAAACCCTCCCCACCCCTCTCCAGATTGTAATCAGAGGAAGATATCTATTTTGAGGCGTATTCAGACGCCGCTGACCACTCCTATTTACCCCCCAAGGTGTTTGCTCTACCTTTGCATGATGATGTTAGTCATATCATGCATATGTTGCCTTGCAGTGTCTACTTTTGACATCATATATGTCATCTGCTTAGTTTAGACATGTTCTGTAATGCCGCATGTTTAGTTTCCATATCATATATGGGAATTATGCAGTCTCATGTCTTTTAGCTAGCCATAATATATGTGAAATGTGCAATGCCATCCTGTTTAACCATGCATCATATATTTGAATGATATCTTGCCCATACTTTTCTTCATTACATTTCCATTTGTCGACAATGTTTTTACATTAAACTACTCTTCCTGTGAATCAGCCATTTGGGTGGGAGATGGAAAAATCTGGAGTGAAAACAAGGTCTTCAGAGCAGACAGTGCTAATTGTCGAAGCAGATCTCTTGTTGGGTCCCGATAGCTCCTCAGAGATGGATTCAGAGACAGATGACCAGTCCTATTCCCCCACTGAGGTGTATGCCCTAACTTGGCACGGTTATACTACTCATATCATGCATACGGTGTCTTGCATTGCATAGTTTAGACATCATATACACAATATTCATCACCATGTTCTTAGTTCATACATCATATCGAATGCCCTCTGTTTATCATATAAATCACATATGTGAATTAAATGATGCGATCCTGATTACTTAGATAACATGTAGGTGAATTATGTCATGCGATCCTGTTTAGTTATTCATCATATCTTTGAATTATGTTATGCTATGCTATCCAGCTTAGATAGACATCATATATGTGAAATTATGTCATGCTATCCGTTTTAGTTAAACAATATACATGTCAACTATTTCATGCCCTCTTTTTTCCACACTATCTATTGCATCTGTCTCTCATACAATGTCTGTACATTCAACTATGTTTCCTGTTTATCAGCCATTTGAATTGGAGCGGGTGATGCCAGTATCTAGCGGAATAAAAACACGGTCTTCAAATAAAACAGTGCTACCTCTTGGTGGAGATAGCACCCCGGTTGTACATGCACAAGAACCATCCCTACCACACATAACCCAAACTCTCGCAGATTGTACCCCTACTGCGATGGACAGAGAACCAGCTTCACCCAATCTAACCCCAACCCCAGTCGATAGTAACCCAGTTCCTGTTGACACAGCACCATCTCCACCACAGAGCTCCCAAACAACAGCAGTTAGTAAGGCAGCTCCAGTGCCCAAAGGGCCAGTACTATCACGGCGAACCCCAACTCCACCAGTTAGTACGCCTATTCCTGTGGAGGAAGCACAACCAGCCAGTCGTAGTTTAGCATCTATCGCATTTGATGTTGTTAAATCGTATGTGCGTATCTTCCCTCTTGGAAATATTATACTGAAGATGAAGGAAAATGCCAGTTGCAGGTGTTTCTCCAGGAGTTATGTGTAAGTAATGTTATTCATGGCAATTACTTTGCTTCGTCCCATACATCCTACCTCCATGATGGTTATAATACAGCAAATTTTCCCATTTTTCTCTATAGAGAAGGACCGATTTGGAAACTCAGGATGAGGTAACCTATTCTAATACCTCTGCTATCTTCAAGAATGCTTGGTGGCAGTATCGGAATTA
The DNA here is from genome assembly GCF_018294505.1 of Triticum aestivum. Lineage (NCBI taxonomy): Eukaryota > Viridiplantae > Streptophyta > Magnoliopsida > Poales > Poaceae > Triticum > Triticum aestivum. Next base: position 310,999,068 of record NC_057807.1, on the reverse strand, counting down.
CCTGAAGAAAACATACTTCACCGCACCCTTCTAGTACTTATAGCTGACGTGATCCATCTAATCAACTTGACCCTCACGTAAAACGAAAAACATATTCTATCTATACATGCTACGCACAACTCAAAGGGAAACTGACACTTTAATCTACTTTGAACTCTGCTATATTTAATTACTAGTTGCCTTTTACATCTCAGCAACAAACACCATCTAACATGTATATGTCTCACCGCAGGTGGACCCCATCCTGACTCCTTTAAGCACAATCTGTCCCGCGTGATAAACTTCTTGATGCATGTAACTTGTTCTGGTGGCCGTGGACGTCTAAAGAAATAACCAACTTGATTTATTATTTCTGCGTCCAAAACAAACTCTTGCATGCCCACGTAGTACATCACTTGGTGTCTACTAATTGATTTTTGGTTGGACCCACTTCTGCGTGCTCCTTCATGTCCTAATTTATGGGAAGATAGAAACATATCTCCTATTTTCTTGCTCATCATTTGTACAACTATGTCATGCTTACTTGTGGCGCCTACTAATCCATCTACATCTTGGAAAACGTCTATAGCACATTCAGTACTAGGTGTAGACGTTGTATCATCAGCGATCATCGTAGTTAACTTACACACGGCCATATCATCCACTCCTCCTTAAAACGAAACCGTCCTCGGTTTCGAATTAATCTTTTCAATAGTACTTTTCTTGGCAGACCGAATGACGACAGTAAGAATTTCAGTGATTTTGACTTTCTTCTTTTCTTCTTCTTTCTGCTCCTTTATCTTCTCAAGATGTTATTTTCTCCAAGAAATAAAATGTTCTTTATCCATTGGCACGAGGCTGCACTTCTTACCCCTCCTGACAGTATATCTATGTGATTTGCAATCATACATAATATCATGCTCTTTATACCATGGCTCGCCCAATAACAAGTGACATGAAATCATAGGTGCCGGAATCACGTCACATAAAACCTCGCAAAAATAATTTCCCAACAAAAATGGTACCTTGTTTTTGTGCGTCACAGTGAGCTCTTCATGACCCCAACGAAACAAGTACGGCCGTTCTCGTGGTGCCGTCGGTAGATCCAACTTCTCCACCATCTCGATGCTTGCGGAGTTGATCAAATTCATGTGATCGATAGTCATGGCACATGATCTCTCTCTGACCACCACACGGGTGTGAAAAAGTCCAGTCCAACGGCCTTCCTCCTCCAACTGAAATCCATAGCCTAACTTACTGAATAACGATGTGCTTGCCATCTTCTCCATAGTGCCGTGAACAACCTAATGCTCTGAATACCACCTGATATAGACCGAACCCCGTTGGCGAGATCCGATTGGTTGTTGCGGCCCGATCTTTCACGACACTCCACCACCACCAATAGGAACCTCTCACCCGCGCACACGATGCACACGAAGTAGAGGGTTTGAACCTTGCGGCCCAGCACGAGAAAACCAATCTCGGCGAAGGTACTCACGCGCAAAAACAATTTCTACAAAGAAATCGCAACACAGAGGTTTTCTAAAGATCCCTCTAAAACTTGATATGGGTGTCTACCCTTAAAAACACATCATGTCTATTTTATCAAATAACCTGCTTACATGACCGCACCCTTCTAGTACTTATAGCTGACGTGATCCATCTAATCAACTTGACCCTCACGTAAAACGAAAAACATATTCTATCTCTACATGCTACGCACAACTCAAAGGGAAACTGACACTTTAATCTACTCTGAACTCTGCTATATTTAATTATTAGTTGCCTTTTACATCTCAGCAACAAACACCATCTAACATGTATCTGTCTCACCGCAGGTGGACCCCATCCTGACTCCTATAAGCACAATCTGTCCCGCGTGATAAACTTCTTGATGCATGTAACGTGTTCTGGTGGCCGTGGACGTCTAAAGAAATAACCAACTTGATTTATTCTTTCTGCGTCCAAAACAAACTCTTGCATGCCCACGTAGTACATAACTTGGTGTCTACTAATTGATTTTTGGTTGGACCCACTTCCGCGTGCTCCTTCATGTCCTAATTTATGGGAAGATAGAAACATATCTCCTATTTTCTTGCTCGTCATTTGTACAACTATGTCATGCTTACTTGTGGTGCCTACTAATCCATCTACATCTTGGAAAATGTCTATAGCACATTCAGTACTAGGTGTAGACGTTGTATCATCAATGATCATCGTAGTTAACTTACACACGGTCGTATCATGTAGACCTGTGGTACCCATCTGAAATCTTGTTGTGCCGTGTAGTTTCCCATGCTTTGTATTCTTTCACTGCTACTTTGTCTTGAACTGATATGATTTGAACCGTGTCTCTATTTTGATTTGGCAAAACAATGCAGTGACCATAGGACATAGATATATGTTTGTTTGATGCTTTTATTATGTACTAGTACTTGGCAATAGAAGACTTGGTAGTTTAATCATGTACACCTTACTAATGAAATGGTTCACTGAAATGAGTTTCATATACTAGTACATGCTAAACTTGTTATGTGTCTGCTTGTTTCTTCTTTTAGAATGCTGACAAAGTATTGGGGAAGAGTGCCTTATTAAGCAATGGTAAAGGAAGTAATGCAGATAAGGTTCAGGATAGTGACACATCCTTGTTGGTCTCCAACAAAGCTGATAAAATAGCTAAGGAAGACTATCTTGAAGACAGCGAGACAACCCCAAAGTCCTGTCTTGGTTTAGTGTTCGAGTTACTCGCCACTATGGCATGCACAAGCTATTCAAACTCACTATCTGAATCAGTTCGGTTTCTTGAGTCTCAACTACAAGCTGAAAGACATCGATCAGCTGTGCTGCGACAAGAAGCGGAAGGACTGCAGAAGTCCCTGGAGCATTCAGATGCATACTTTCTGGTGCAACAACAAGCGTTGGAGGATTTTAGCGCCAAATAGGACAAAGCTAATCAGCTTGCTAAGCTTATTGCCAGCATGGTGGATACCCAGGAAAATGTTTCTTGTGCTCTTCTGAAGTTGTTTCAGTTATGCTCTTGTTTTGTTGCCGCGTTTATTTGCACTGGTGGCCAATTTTGACGGCCAAGTGTATGTAATATGCTACTTTGTTCCCTATATTTGCACTGGTGGCGAACTTTGATGCCCAGTGGATGTAATATGTGTAATAGCGGTAATAGGCTAGCCTTAATTGCTTGCTTATTTATTTCCTTATTGTCTTGTTTAGTTGTTTGCTTGTAGTCACTGCAGTTCTTTTTCTTTGTTTTTCTAGTGGCCACAATAGCCTATTTTTGGTAACTAGGCCAAAATAATCATGGCAACACACGGACTTTTGTAACCATGGGCCTCCTGCAGGCCGTATGATCCATGGGCCTTCGTTTGGCCGTAGGACCATTGGCCTTCTATACGGGCCGTAGGATCCATCGGCCTTCTATACGGGCCTTAGGGATCAATGGGCCTTCTACGGGCCATAGGGTCCATGGGCCTTCTACGGGCCATACTATCCATGGGCCTCATATGGGTCATAGGATCCATGGGCCTTCTACGGGGCGTATCATCATTTTGCCAATCATGGGTCGTACTATTCGTGGACCATAACGGGTCGTTAATAGGCCGTATTTGATAACTCTATGAAAACAAACCAACGAGTTTTTTTTACATGAAAATGGCCCAACGTATTAACGGTCCACAAATGGGCCGACTGTAACGACGGGCTGAATTTGGCCCACAAGCAGAAAATGACAGTAACAAGCCGTATGTAACCGAATGCTGCAAATGAGCCCAAGAATCAATGGGCCCTGAGAAGGCCGAAAGATAACTTGGGCTGGAAACGGCCCAATGGAATAACGAGCCACTAATGGGTATAAAGTGATACACTGTTCATTACGGGCCAGTTTCACCACGGGCCGTTAATGGGCCAAGAGTTACAAAGGTCCTCATATGGACTGAAAGAAGTCATGGGCCACACATGGGCCGGAAGTTAAAACGGGCTGAATCATATTGGACGGCCCAAATGACGCTACTGGGCCTAATTCGGATAGGGCGTAACAGGCCCTGGGTTAGCGGGCTGTAAATGGGCTATATGCGAGCAGGCCATTAACAGGCTTTCCGTGAGCCGGCCTGCCACCTTTTGACCAAGTCAAATGGGCCAGCCTTTTCACAGGAATGGGCCTCTGTTGGGCCGTGCCACGTGTCGCCATATCATAGGCGCCTTCGGTCCAATGAGCGGATGACATCTGTCCCAACGGTGAGCCGACACGTGTTTGCTCCAGCAAATGATGATTTTACACGTGGAAAATCCCCATTGGTCGGGGCTGTTAACGGGTTATTGGATCTAAAACCCGACCCGATAGCTTAACGACGTTCCGTTATGGTGGATGCCACGTGTCGGTCACCCTTGACGAAAGCAGTTCTGTGACGCGCGATTTATCGTCATGGAAGTGGACACTTCCGTGATGATAATTTTGGTAATGTCATGGAACACTTCTACGACAGCACAGGTATGACTATCTTGATTCTGTCATAAATTTGTCATGGATGTACATGCATGACAAAAAATGCGACCTACTGTGACAAACACGTATCATCACGGAAGTGTATTTTTTTGTAGTGGAAGGGCACGTTGTGCCTCAAGTGCTTGTGCTTCGCGTTGAGCCTCGGCATCTTGTTTGTCTTGGTGTTGGCACGCTCGCTCTTCCTCTTGGAGACGTTGATGTTGCCTTTATTGTGCTTGAGCAAGAGTAGCTTGGTTTTGGCGATGATGATGTGCTTGCTTGTTGAATTGCTCTTGTGGGTGATTGTCGTGTAGAGGATTGTGAGTTGCTTGACGGTCATAGTGCGCGGCTTGACGTAGAGTGTTCGATGTCGGTGTACTTGAGCCGGAGAGGGTGTCATCAGAGTGTCGACTCGAGTGGCTCCGTCTTGAATAGGACGAAGTGGTAGAATGGCGGTTCACCAACAAGGCACGAATCTCATCCATTCTTGCATCATTTTCTGTTTGTGTGCGTCGAGCTTGTTGTCGAAGTAGTCTCTTGTTCGTTGCTCGGAGAGTCGCAAGTCGGTGGTGAGATTGTCGATGCGGTTGCTCATTGCTTGTTGTTCTTGATGCAAAGCTCGTTGTGCACCAAAGAGGTGGCTCTTGGTTACATAGGATGACATGTCGTCGTCTTGCTTGATGAAGAGTGGGTTGGTAGAATAACTTGGCCTATCCATCATTCCAAGGAAATATGTGAGTGGGAGAAAGAGAAGAACTTATACCAAATGTACCTTGACCGATGTTGAAGATGGATCAATGATCACTCAAATGTTGAACAAGGAAATAGCACAATTGGTACCAATTCTTGTCGGTTCTCACACCTACACAAGTAAAAGCTTATGGTGGAGCTCGGTTAGGATGGTGGCACAAAATTTCATGCAATTTTTAGTGAGCCTCAATAATGTTGGAAAAGAGTCACAAATTTGAAAATGCAACAAGTAGACCAATAGCAAGATATGGTACACGGAAACATACACGCAAATCGATAAGTGGGGTCATGCAACCAAGGAATGAGCCAAAAAGTGGAGAGCATGAAAATGCTCTTGTTGCACAACACTAGAGAGACGCTAGCACGATTGCACAATAGGCGGATACGAAAATTGTGCACAACCTACTAGGCAAAAATGCAACAACTTCTATCCCAAGTATGATATATGTATGGTACTCGGGTAATATGATCCAAGATGATTGAGTATGACAATCTTAATGTAGTATGATGCTATGGTTCTTTCTTATACGCTCTTTGCTTATCTTTCCATCTTGCTTAAAAGCTTGTTTGTCTCGTTCTCTTTTGAGCTCTTTTCGCATGCAGAACTTCACGAACCAAGATAGCAATTATGTATATGCGATGACAACTTTGAGACACAAGAGATGATACCAAGATATGCACCACGATGATATGGTATGTATGCTATGGGAAGTATGATCACTCATGTGCACAAGTCACGTTGCCGGAAATACTCAAAGTCTAGTCTCGATGGGAAAGCAACGCAAAAGTAAGGCAATGGTGTTTAACAATGCAATGGTAAGGAGTAGACAAAGATGTCATCGAGGTTACCGCCGAGGTAGTTGTTTGTAAGCACGGATGGTTGTTGGCGATGACGAGTCCTTGGCAAAGATGAGCGGTGGTTATGTTGATGTTGAACCATACCTATATAGCCGAAACACAATAGGACATGGGAACCACAACTCAAACTCCCAAAGACCAAAATGGGTCAAAATTGTCGGAGGTGGTAGCGGTTAAGCGATGGTGGTGCTTGCGGAAAGCGGCGGTGGTAACAAAGTGCGTATGCGATGGTAAAAGGTGGAGAGGTGGTGGTAGCCGAGCTGGAATTTTTCAGTTTCATCAGGGATCAATGGATGTCTGGTCGGGAAGCGGTCGTCGGACGTCCGGTGGCTAGCAGACGTCCGGTGCCTGGAAATTTCGGGCACGGGATGAACAACTCGTGTTCGTGGTGGAGGTGGCGAATTTGGTCAAATCTGAGCAATCTCGTGGATGGAAATGGTGGATTTGATGGCGGAAAGCTAGATCCACTTGTGGCAAAGAAAATCCATGGATCAAATCCAACAAAACTTCATCACAAAAAAATTGGGGCTGTTTTTGGTGGGGATTTTCGAAATTGGGGAAGAACACAACAAAATCAAGCTAGAAAAAGAGGAGTAGGGGCTCCAAAAACGTAATCAACGTGGCTCTGATACCAAGATTATATAGGATAGAGCCCTAGATGCCTGATCTTTCACGATTCGAGGGGATCCTACAAAGAACATGAAGAACACGACGGGAACATGAGGGGAAACACAAGAGAAATCACTCAACCAACAAGATCCACTCACACATATGCTAGATCCTTGAAACACAAAGAGTGATACATGACTCAAAGTCAACAAAGGACGATACAAAAGGTCTTCTCTGTGAGGAGGTTTTGAAGGATCTTCCCGTGATGGGGTCTTGGGGGATCATCTCCGAAGAGGTCGTGAGCTCCGAGGAGAAGTAACCAAGTGGATGAGCAAAGCTCTATCTCAAATATGAGCTATCACAATGCTGACCCTAACTAGGAGGAGGAGGTCTATTTATAGTCTAAGTGCAAAAGGGGGCAGAATGAAGGGGTACATGGGCTTTCGGCCCAAAACTGCGCACACACAGTCAGCGGACGTCCGGTCTCTACCGGTCGTTCGGTCGCTCGTGGAGGTCTGGAAGTCCGGTAGGTCTCGTACTTCTGCTAATTATTTCTGTGAATGTTATGCCGGGCGTCCGGAGGTGGTCGGTCGTCCGGTTGCTTCAGTCTTCTGCTGAAACGCTTTGGGCGTGGACTTGCCGGTCGTCCGGTGTGGGGCGGACATCCACTCGCTGGCAGTGTTGCCGGTCGTCCGGAGGGGGCCAGTCATCTGCTCGCTGTAGCTCTCGTCGGCTAGGACTTGGGTCGGCTGGGCCTTCATGCGCCAGACATCCGGTCCTGGTCGGGCATCCACTGGCCGGAGCATCAAGCGCCGAACATTTGGTCCTGGGCGGACGTCCGCTTGCTAGAGCTTCTTCAGTAGCTCTTCTTCTTTTCCTTCGTACTTGGTGTCCTTGTCGTCTTGTCCATTGGATGTAGCTGTTCCATGGCCTTCCTCCAATTACCTAATCACACATAGTGTTTCTGCTTGAGGTAGTAGACATGTCTCATGTGTATAAAGTGGGAGTTCGAAGAGGAGCGAGCTCACCTTATCTTCGATAGCCTTTGCTCGAGCTCTTGTCATTGGTCCAAGTGGTGTTGTGGGAGATGTAGATACGTCAATGGGGATGATCGTGGGATGCTCCGCATCACTTTGTTATAGGTATCGAGTTGTACTTTTTATTTCTTTTGAGTTATAAGTAAATAGAAGTGTGATGATCATCGTTATTCATTTTTAGAGCAGTGCCCCAGTGAGGAAAGGATGATGGAGACTATGATTCCCCCACAAGTAGGGATGAGACTCCGGACAATGAGAGAGAGAAAAAAAGAAAAAGAAAAAAAGGGGAAAAGAAAAAGAAAGAAAGAAAAAAAGAAAGAAAGAAAAAGAAAAAAGAGAAATAAAAAATAATAAAAGAGAGAAGGGGCATTGTTATTATCCTTTACCACACTTGTGCTTCAAAGTAGCACCGTATTTTTCATATGGAGAGTCTCCTATCTTGTCACTTTCATATACTAGTGGGAATTTTTCATTATAGCATTACATGCACACCCACTTTGTTTTCATATTGAGCTTTCATACACTTATAGCTCTTAGTGCATTCGTTGCATGGCAATCCCTACTCCTCGCATTGATATATATTGATGGGCATGTCCATAGCCTGTTGGTTAGCCGCGTCGATGTGAGACTTTCTTATTTTTTTTGTCTTCTCTATATTTACCCCTATCATCATACTATGTTCCACTGATAGTGCTATATCCATGGCTTGCGCTCATGTACTGCGTGAGGGTTGAAAACACTGAAGTGCGTTAAAAAGTATGGACCAATTGCTTGGCTGACACCGGGATAGTACATGATTTATACTTTGTGTTAGGAAGACAGAGCATGACAAGACTATATGATTTTGTAGGGATAGCTTTCTTTAGCATTGATATTCTAAAAGACATGATTGTTTGTTGGAATGCCTGAGTATTGATGTCTTTATGTCAAACTATATACTATTGCTTTGAATCACATATGTCTTAATATTCATGCCATGACTAGATATATGATCAAGTTTATGTTAGGTAGCATTCCACATCAAAAATTATCTTTTTTATCATTTACCTATGATGACCCACAAGTATATGGGGTCAATTGTAGCCTTTTTGATAAGTAAGAGTGTTGAACCCAACGAGGAGTAGAAGGAAATGACATGTGGTTTTCAGCAAACTATTGCCTGCAAGTGCTAAAATTGTAAGTAGCGGAGTAGTTTGATAGCAAGATAATTTGTAACGAGCAAGTAACTAAAGTAGTAACAAAAGTGCAGCAAGGTAGCCCAATCCTTTTGAGGCAAAGGACAGGCCAAAATGGTTTCTTATGATAAGCAAAGTGTTCTTGAGGGTACACGGGAATTTCATGTAGTCACTTTCATCATCTTGGCTTAATTCGTGTTTGGTACTTTGGTAATTTGATATGTGGGTGGACCGGTGCTTAGGTGATGTTCTTACTTGAACAAACCTCCTACTTATGATTAACCCTCTTGCAAGCATCCGCAACTACGAGAAAAATATTAAGAACAAATTCTAACCATAGCATTAAACTTTTGGATCCAATCGGTCCCTTACGGAATAGCGCATAAACTGGGGTTTAAGCTTGTGTCACTCTAACAACCCACCATCTAGTAACTACTCCACAATGCATTCCCTTAGTCCCAAATATGGTGAAGTGTCATGTAGTTGACGTTCACATGACACCACTAAGAGAATGGCAACATACATATCATCGAAATATCGAACACATATCAAATTCACATGATTACTTGCAACATGATTTCTCTCGTGACCTCAAGAACGGAAGTAACTACTCACAAATTATAAACATGCTCAAGATCATAGGGGTATTAAATAGCATAATGGATCTGAACATATAATCTTCCACCAAATAAACCATATAGTAATCAACTACAAGATATAATCAACACTACTAGTCACCCACAAGCACCAACCTATAGTTTTGATGCAAAGATTGAACACAAGAGATGAACTAGGGTTTGAGAGGAGTTGGTGTTGTGAAGATGTTGATGAAGATAGCCCTCCCCAAGATTGGAGAGTTGTTGGTGATGACGATGATGATTTCCCCCTCCGGGAGGGAAGTTCCCCCGGCGGAATCGCTCCGCCGGAGGGCAAAAGTGCTCCTGCCCAAGCTCCACCTTGAGGCAGTGGCGCTTCGTCCCGAATTTCCTCCTCTTATTTTTTTTTCTAGGTCAAAATGACTTATATACCAGAAGATGGGCACCGGAGGTGGGCCGAGGAGGGCAGCACCCACCAGGGTGCGCCTGGGCCTCCTGGCGCGCCCAGGTGGGTTGTGCCCACCTGGTGGCCCTCCTCTGGTACTTATTTGCTCCAATATTTATCAAATATTCCATAAAAATTCCTTAGAAAGTTTCAGCTCATTTGGGGTTGTGCAGAATAGGTAGCTCGACGTAGCTTTTTCAGGTCCAGATTTCCAACTGTCGAAATTCTCCCCCTTGGTGCATACCTTGCATATTATGAGGGAAAAAGCATTAGAATTACTCCAAAAGCATTATTATACAATAAAACAACATAAATAACAGTCGGAAAACATGATGCAAAATGGACGTATCAACTCCCCCAAGCTTAGACCCCGCTTGTCCTCAAGCGAAAACCAAAATCGAAAAACATGTCCACATGCTTAGAGAGAGAGGTGTCGATAAAAACAAAAATACGGACATAGCAGCATCATGTGACTTATTATAACAGTAACAAACTTTAATATAAAACTTTTATCATAGAACTTTTATGATAGACTTCTCATGAACAAGTGACAATTCATTACAACATCGAAGTATAAAGCATAAACTCTATTGGAAACCGACAAACTATGTTCTTAGTCAACTTTGCAACTACAATTCATCATCTTTTCAGGAAGGGTCACGTATCGGAGCCTTTAGGCAAGTCCACATACTCAACCATCATTTAGTCTTCTATGATTGCTAACACTCATCGCGTACACATGAGCAAAACGTTTCAACCGGACACAAAGAAAGATAGGGGCTTATAGTTTCGCCTCCCAACACACTCACCTCAAGGGTGATGTCAACACAATAACTTATGCCACCCATATTAAACTGGACATATGTGCCTAGATCTTTCCTCGCCACATGATGCTTGCCAAAGGAGAAAAATAAAAGGAATAGAGAGAAAAACTTTGACTCTTACATGAAAGTAAATACATGAAAGTAAAATATAGGCCCTTCAAAGAGGGTAGCAGAGGTTGCCATGCACTTTTTGTTTGTATGCTCAACACCTTAGTGCAAGATAATGTCACGTTATATTGCCCCTTGTGATGGCAACCTTTATTATGCAGTTTGTCGCTTTTATTCTTCACCATCACAAGTTCGTACAACGCTCAATTTTCCCTTACACTAAATGATCTCACATTTTTATAAGCAATTTTTATTATCCTTTTTGCACTGATGACAACTTACTTGAAGGATCTTACTCAATCCATAGGTAGGTATGGTGGACTCCCAAATAAGATAGGGTTTAAGGGTTTTGGATGCACAAGTAGTATCTCTACTTAGTGCGGAGTTTTTGGCTAGCAAAAATAGGGGCAAGCACCACATGTTGAAGGATCTATGACAATATAACTTCTATGTGAATATGAACAAACATAAATCATTAAGTTGTCTTCCTTGTCCAATGTCAACAATTTTGGCATATAATATTTTGATGGGTGCTCACAATCATAAAAGATTTCCATGATAGTATATTTATATGTGAATCTTCTCTTCCCTTATTAACTCTTTCATGAGTTGCATCATTGACAAATGCTATGTTTGTCGATCTCTAATAAAGTTTTCTACTTATAGTTTTCCTTGTGTAATGTCATCACTTACCATAAGATTAGCATATGATCTTTTTGTTTTTATTTCCTTTCTTTTTATTGCAACACGAAAGTAAAGAGGGAAAAACTCGAACTAAACTTTATCATATCTCGCACACGATTACAAGGATTGATCACTAAGCAAACTCACAAAAAGAAAGGATCGGACTAAACTTTTATTCATCTAATAGCAAAAGATAACCATTGATCAAACTAAGAAAGTAAAGGCAAAAGATAGTGGAGATTGATACGATACCGGGGCACCTCCCCCAAGCTTGGCGAAAGCCAAGGGGAGTGCCCATACCCAATACTCAGTTTTCTTTTGGTGGTGATGAAGAAGATGGTGGTGATGAAGTAGAAGCAATCCGGTCTTTAAGGACCAAGATGCTCTCCAATCTTCGGATGACTCTCCGCAGGGAAGCGATGTGCTCCATATGCAAAATATTTTCATGATTGATATACTTATTTTGTATATGAGCCGTATTAATGATACTGAAGGCTACTATCTCAATGGGGGTAAGATGAGCATAGTAGGGTTCAAGGATATCTTCCTCTTCCTCATTGGCGGGCAAGGCTTGCTCATCCATCGGCACTTGATCTCTGGTGGCCTCCTTGCTCTTGTCTCCTTAGCTGCTCCAACGGGGTCTTCTCTCTTCAGCTCGATCTCAATCAACCAAGCATCCTCTTCCATACGATCAGAGGGGGGAGAAGACATGATGCCTGGCTCAGCAGATCTGACAGAAAATAGCAAGAAAAGAAAACAGGATATTTCTCCGCGATACGGAGGTTAACAGGTTCGGGAGGTATATATAGATTTTTATCTTGGGGAACAAGCATAGCGGAAGAAAAACGGAGTCCCGAAAGTACCCGAGGTGGGCACAACCCACCTGGGCGCACCACATATCATGCCCACCAGGGTCACTTTCCTGGAAGTTTCTTATTTTCCTAATTTTCTAAATATTCCAAAACTGACAAAAAATATTTTTGCAGATTTTTCCGAGTTCGTTTTCATTTTTTTCATTATTCTGGAGTGTTCCGGAAGGTTTCCTTTATGTGTTCTTCCGGTGTCAAAGTTTGGATAACATTGCTTTCAACATTAATGGGCGTACCTGAGATATAGTGTTTTATTCGTTGCCCATTGACAACCTTCGGGGTAGTCCCTTCGGCATTATTTATTTTGATAGCTCCGGATCGGTAGACCTCCTCGATGACATAGGGTCCTTTCTATTTGGAGAGAAGTTTTCCTGTAAAGAATCTAAAACGAGAGTTGTACAAAAGAACATATTCTCCGACTTTGAACTCACGCTTTTGGATTCTTTTGTCATGCCATATTTTAACTTTTTCTTTGAATAATTTAGCATTTTCATAAGCCTGGGTTATCCATTCATCTAATGAGCTAATATCAAATAACCTCTTTTCCCCAACAAGTTTGAAATCATAATTGAGTTCTTTTATTGCCCAAAATGCTTTGTGTTCTAACTCAAGAGGCAAATGACAAGCTTTTCCATAAACCATTTTATATGGAGAAATACCCATAGGATTTTTATAAGCCGTTCTATAAGCCCAAAGTGCATCATCTAATTTCTTAGACCATTCTTCCGGGACCTATTGACAGTCTTTTTTAAGATTAGTTTTATTTCTCTATTGCTAAGTTCAACTTGACCACTAGACTGAGGATGATAATTTGACGCAATTCTATGGTTAACATCATATTTAGCAAGCATTTTACGGAAAGCACCATGAATAGAGTGTGAACCACCATCAGTCATCAAATATCTAGGGACTCCAAACCTTGGAAAAATAACTTCCTTAAGCATTTTAATAGAGGTGTTGTGATCAACACTACTGGTTGGAATAGCTTATACCCATTTAGTAACATAATCAACGGCAAGAAAAATATGTGTATACCCATTAGAGGAAGGAAAAGGTCTCATGAAGTCAAATCCCCAAACATCAAATGGTTCAACAGCAAGTGAATAATTCATAGGCATCTCTTGAGGCTTACCAATATTACCTATTCTTTGGCATTCATCACACGATGAGACGAACTTACAGGCATCCTTGAAGAGAGTAGGCCAACAAAAACCAGATTGCAATACCTTATGAGCGGTTCTGTCTCCCGCGTGATGTCCTCCATAAGCTTCACAGTGACATTTCCGTAGGATTTGTTCCTGTTCATGTTCAGGTACACAACGTCTAATAATACCGTCTACTCCTTTATAAAGATGTGTGTCATCCCAAAAGTAATGTCTTAGATCATAGAAGAATTTTTTTCTTTTGTTGGTATGTGAAGCTATGTGGTATGTATTTAGAAACAATATAATTAGCATAGTCAGCATACCAAGGTGTACTATGAGAAACATTTATTGCAGCTAGTTGTTCATCAGGGAGGCTATCATTAATTGGTTGTGGGTCATCAAGAATATTTTCAAGTCTAGACAAGTTATCAGCTACGAGGTTCTCTGCTCCTTTCCTATCAGTGATATGCAAATCAAATTCTTGTAGCAAAAGAACCCACCTAATGAGTCTAGTTTTAGCATCTTTCTTTTCCATAAGATATTTTATAGCAGCATGATCGGTGTGAACAATTACTTTAGAATCAACAATGTAAGACCTAAATTTATCACAAACAAACACCACTGCTAAGAATTATTTTTCAGTAGTAGCATAGTTTTGTTGAGCACTGTCTAGAGTTTTACTAGCATAATGAATAACATTTAGTTTCTTATCAACTCTTTGTCCTAGAACAGCACCAACAGTATAATCACTATCATCACACATAATCTCAAAAGGTCAAGTGGTTGAACAACAGGTGCAGTAATTAAGGCTTTCTTTAAGCGTTTCAAAGGCTTCCATACAATCATCATCAAACACGAAGGGAATATCCTTCTGCAAAAGATTAGTAAGAGGCCTAGAAATTTTAGAAAAGTCTTTGATAAACCTCCTATAGAAACCAGCATGACCAAGGAAACTACGAATACCTTTGATATCCTTAGGGCATGGCATTTTTTCAATTGCATCAACCTTGGCTTTGTCCACCTCAATGCCTTTTTCAGAAATTTTATGGCCCAAAACAATACCTTGGTTAACCATAAAGTGGCACTTCTCCCAGTTCAAGATGAGATTTGTTTGTTCACATCTCTGCGAAACTAGATGAAGATTGCTTAAACAATCATCAAAAGACTTCCCATAAATAGAAAAGTCATCCATGAAAACCTCAACAATCTTTTCACAAAAAATCAGAGAATATGGGAGTCATACATCTTTGAAAGGTAGCAGGTGCATTACATAAACTGAAAGGCATACGTCTATAAGCAAATGTTCCAAAAGGACAAGTAAAAGTGGTCTTTTCTTGATCAGATTGTAAAACAGGTATTTGTGAAAAGCCAGAGTGTCCATCAAGGAAGCAAAAATGTGAGTGCTTGGATAATCTTTCTAACATTTGATCGATAAAAGGCAGAGGGGAATGATCTTTTCTAGTAGCTTTATTTAATTTTCTATAATCAATTACCATTCTATAGCCCGTGACCATTGTTTGTGGAATAAGCTCATTCTTATCATTAGGAACAACAGTAATACCTCCTTTCTTAGGGACACAATGAACATGACTTACCCATCTACTATCATCTATAGGATAGATTATACCTGCCTCCAGAAGTTTCAATACTTTCGTTCTTACCACTTCTTTCATTTTCGGATTTAACCGACGTTGGTGATCAACAATGGGTTTAGCATCAGGTTCCATATTAATCTTGTGCTGACATAGAATGGGACTAATGCCCTTAAGATACTCAAGAGTATATCCAATAGCAGCCATGTGCTTCTTTAGAACTTTCAATAATCTTTCTTCTTCATGTTCTGAAAGGTTAGCACTAATAATAACAGGATATATCTTTTTTCATCAGGATAAGCATATTTCGGAGTGTCTGGCAATTGTTTTAATTCAAACACAGGATCACCTTTAGGTGGAGGAGGACCTCCTAGAGTTTCAATAGGCAAATTGTGTTTAAGCATAGGTTGTTGTTCGAAAAAGATTCTATCTATTTCATTTCTTTCACGCATATGCAAATCATTTTCATGGTCTAGCAAATATTGTTCTAGAGGGTCAGTAGGAGGTACAGCAATACAAGCAAGACCAATAGTCTCATCCTTATTAGGCAAATCTTTCTTATGAGGTTGTTTACTAAACTTGGAAAAATTAAATTCATGAGATTCATCACCAAAGCTAACACCGACAGTTTGTTTCTCATAATCTATTTTGGCATTGACGGTGTTCAAGAAAGGCCTACCAAAAATAATGGGACAAAAGTCATCTTGTGGGGAGCTAAGAACAAGAAAATCAGTAGGGTATTTTATTTTCCCACACAAGACTTCAACATCTCTAAGAATCCCAATTGGTGATATAGTATCTCTATTAGCAAGTTTAATAGTGACATCTATGCCTTCTATTTCAGCAGGTGCTATTTCATCTTTAATTTCTTGATATAAGGAGAAAGGAATAACACTCACACTAGCACCTAGGTCACATAACCCATGATAACAGTGATCCCCTATCTTAACTGAGACAACAAGCATGCCAACAACTAGTCTATGTTTATCTTTTCTTTCAGGTTTGGCAATTCTAGAAGCTTCACCACAGAAGTAAATAACATGCCCATCAATATTATCCACTAAGAGATCTTTAACTATAGCGACACTAGGTTCAACTCCGATTTGTTCAGATGGTTTGGGTGTTCTAACATAACTTTTATTAACCACATTTGAAGCTTTAGCATGTTCCTTCACCCTAACAGGAAAAAAGGGTTTTTCAATATAAGCAGTGGGAACAACTGGGTCAACATTGTAAGTAATGGTTTCTTCTTTAGCTTTTACCGGTTCTTTAATTGGTGGGTGATATTTAAACCACTTCTCCTTAGGGAGATCAACATAAGTAGCAAAAGATTCACAGAAGGAAGCTACTATCTCGGTGTCAAGACCATATTTAGTGCTAAACTTTTGAAAAGCTTCAGTATTCATAAAGGATTTAACAAAATCAAACTTAGGTTCAATACCTGACTCTTTACCTTCGTCGCGTGCCCAATATTCAGAATTGTGTTTAATTATTTCTAAAAGATCCCACTGGAATTCAATAGTCTTTTTCATAAAAGAACCAGTACAAGAGGTATCGAGCATGGTTTGATCTTTATGAGAAAGCCGAGCATAAAAATTCTGAATAGTAATTTCTCTTGAGAGCTCATGATTAGGGCATGAATATAACATTGGTTTAAGCCTCCCCCAAGCTAGAGCGATACTTTCTCCTTCACGAGGCCAAAAATTATAAATATAATTCCGATCACGATGAACTAGATGCATAGGATAATTTTTTTTGATGAAATTCCAATTTCAAACAGTTCCAGTTCCAAGATCCAATATCATAGCATAGCCTATACCATGTCAATGATTTTCCCTTCAAAGATAAAGGGAAAACCTTCTTTTTAGCTTTATCTCCGGGCAGACGTGCAAGCTTAAACAATCCACAAATTTCATCCACATATATCAAGTGCATATCACGATGTTCGGTTCCATTTCCTGCATAAGGATTAGCTAGCAGTTGCTCTAACATACCCGAAGAAATTTCATATTAAATATTTTCAGTGGGTGCAGTAGGTTGAGGGGTAACTAATTGTGGTTCCGGTCGAGGTGAAGATACCCCGAACAAACCCCTCAAAGGATTGTTTTCCATAGTAGCAAGTGACAATAAATTTCAGCACTTAGTAATAATGTTTCCTTACCAATCTCCACTTACCAAGAGCTTCACTCACCGGCAACGGTGCCAGAAAATAGCCTTGATGACCCACAAGTATATGGGGTCAAATGTAGCCTTTTCGATAAGTAAGAGTGTCAAACCCAACGAGGAGCAGAAGGAAATGACAAGTGGTTTTCAGCAAGGTATTGTCTGCAAGTGCTAAAATTGTAAGTAGTGGAGTAGTTTGATAGCAAGATAATTTGTAACGAGCAACTAACGGAAGTAGTAAAAAAGTGCAGCAAGGTAGCCCAATACTTTTGAGGCAAAGGACAGGCCAAAATGGTTTCTTATGATAAGCAAAGTGTTCTTGAGGGTACACGAGAATTTCATCTAGTCACTTTCATCATGTTGCCTTAATTCGTGTTCGGTACTTTGATAATTTGATATGTGGGTGGACCGGTGCTTAGGTGCTATTCTTACATGAACAAACCTCCTACTTATGATTAACCCTCTCGCAAGCATCCGCAACTACGAGAAAAGTATTAAGAATAAATTCTAACCATAGCATTAAACTTTTGGATCCAATCGGTCCCTTAGAAATAGCGCATAAACTGGGGCTTAAGCTTCCATCACTCTCGCAACCCACCATCTAATAACTACTACATAATGCATTCCCTTAAGCCCAAATATGGTGAAGTTTCATGTAGTCGACGTTCACATGACACCACTAAGAGAATGGCAACATACATATCATCAAAATATCGAACACATATCAAGTTCGCATGATTACTTGCAACATGATTTCTCTCGTGACCTCAAGAACGAAAGTAATTACTCACAAATGATAAACATGCTCAAGATCAGAGGGGTATTAAATAGAATATTGGATCTAAACATATAATCTTCCACCAAATAAACCATATAGTAATCAACTACAAGATGTAATCAACACTACTAGTCACCCACAAGCACCAATCTATAGTTTTGATGCAAAGATTGAACACAAGAGATGAACTAGGGTTTGAGAGGAGTTGGTTCTATGAATATGTTGCCGAAGATAGCCCTCCCCAAGATGGGAGAGTTGTTGGTGATGACGATGACGATGATTTCCCCCTCCGGGAGGGAAGTTCCCCCGGCGGAATCGCTCCGCCGGAGGGCAAAAGTGCTCCTGCCCAAGTTCCGCCTCGAGGCGGCGGCGCTTCGTCCCGAATGTCCTCCTCTTATTTTTTTTCTAGGTCAAAATGACTTATATACCAGAATATGGGCACCAGAGGTGGGCCAAGGAGGGCAGCACCCACCAGGGCACGCCTGGGCCTCCTGGCGCGCCCAGGTGGGTTGTGCTCACTTGGTGGCCCTCCTCTGGTACTTACTTGCTCCAATATTTATCAAATATTCCATAAAGATTCCTCGGAAAGTTTCAGCTCATTTGGAGTTGTGCAGAATAGGTAGCTTGACGTAGCTTTTTCAGGTCCAGATTTCCAACTGCCGGAATTCTTCCCCTTGGTGCATACCTTGCATATTATGAGGGAAAAGGCATTAGAATTACTCCAAAAATCATTATTATACAATAAAACAACATAAACAACATTAGTAAAACATGATGCAAAATGGACGTATCAACCTACTCGAGGACGAGCAAGAATTTAAGCTTGGGCATGCTGATACGTCTCCATCATATCTATAATTTTTGGTTGTTCCAAGCCAATATTATTCAACTTTTACATACTTTTGGCAACTTTTTATATGATTTATTTGGACTAACTTACTTATCAAATGAAGTCCAAACATGATAAAAATTTATGGAGAATTATTTTGGAATATATGTGATTTTTAGGAGGTGGAATCAACACAAACGGGGGCCCACAGTGCCCACAATTCACCAGGGCCCAGGTGCGCCCTGGTGTATCATGCCCTCCTCGAACGTCGGTTGGAGGCCTTCTTCTAGTGGAAGAAAGATAATTTATGGCAAAAAATCGTGTAAAAATTTCAGCGCAATCGGAGTTACGGATCTCCAGGTATTTAAGAAACCGTGAAGGACCAGATCTGGAGAGCGCGAAACAGAAGAGAACAGAGAGGGAGATCCAATATCGAAGGGGCTCCTGCCCTCCGCCGCCATGGAGGCCATGGACCAAATGGGGAACTCTCCTCCCATCTAGGGGGGAGGCCAAGGAAGAAGAAGAAGAAGAAGGGGGGCTCTCTCCCGCTCTCTCCCGGTGGTGCCGGAGTGCCGCCGAGGCTAGGATCGTGAGGGCGATCTACATCAATAATCTTGCTACCGTCAACACCAACTTTCTCCCCCTCTATGCAGCGGTGTAACACATCTTCTCCCCGCTGTAATCTCTACTTAAACATGGTGCTCAACTCCATATATTTTTTCCCAATGATCTATGGTTATCCTATGATGTTTGAGTAGATCCGTTTTGTCCTATGGGTTAATCGTGATCTTGGTTGGTATGATTGTATATTTTATTTTGGTGCTGTCCTATGGTTCCCTCCATTCTCGCACAAACGTGAGGGGCCCCCCACTGTAGGGTGTTGCAATATGTTCATGGTTCACTTATTGTCAGTGTTGCGGGGGATGACAGCAGCCTAAACGCGGATAAGTCGGTTATGGCGTATGGGAGTAAAGAGGACTTGATACTTAATGCTATGGTTGGGTTTCACAACTTTAATGATCTTTAGTAGTTGCTGATGCTTGCTAGGGGTCCAATCATAAGTGCATATGATCCAAGTAGAGAAAGTATGTTAGCTCATGCCTCTCCCTCATATAAAATTGCAAGAATGATTACCAGTACTTGTTATCGATTGCCTAGGGACAAATGACTTTCTTATTGACAAAAGCTATCCGCTTCTATTACCTCGCAATTTATTCTTAGTTTTATTCTCGTA
The DNA here is from genome assembly GCF_018294505.1 of Triticum aestivum. Lineage (NCBI taxonomy): Eukaryota > Viridiplantae > Streptophyta > Magnoliopsida > Poales > Poaceae > Triticum > Triticum aestivum. The sequence continues at coordinate 310,978,901 of NC_057807.1, read as the reverse complement.
AAGTACTTGTAGTTTTATTCTTGCAAAATAGTTTCATACTTGTTTTAGGTAAAGCAAACGTCAAGTGTGCGTAGAGTTGTATCGGTGGTCGATAGAACTTGAGGGAATATTTGTTCTGCCTTTAGCTCCTCATTGGGTTCGACACTCTTATTTATCAAAGAAGACTACAAACAATCCCATATACTTGTGGGTTATCAGCGCCAACCCAAATGGATAACGATTTTGTCTGCTTTGTGTCCGTTTGGGTCGACCGCTCGCTCGGTGTCCGTCCTATTTACCATTTGGATTGGCAGTGCGCCCAACGCCGACCCATATTTGCCGGCGTGGCCGGCTGGCTGCCGTTATTCAACAAATATGGACACATTTTGCATTATTTCACAAGCAAATATATAAAAATATCAAAGTTTCACGACCAAATAAAGCATAGTTTCACAACCAAATAAATTAAGCATAGTTTTATAAGCCGAATAAAAATTAAATTGTTTCAAATACATGTGAAAAAAAGATACATCTATTGGTTGCCAACATGAGCCCACATATGGTCAACCAAATCATTTTGTAGTTGCATGTGAGTTTCCCAATCATGCATTTCATGACGAAATTGGGTGGACTGTTCATTGCCGCTCCTCCATACTCAGGCACAACAATCTCACCCTGAAACTGAAACCCTTGATCGTAGATATGTTCCGGGTGCTCATCTTCTACGATCATATTGTGCATGATCACACAAGCAGTCATCACCTCCCACAGCTTCTTGATGCTCCAAGTCCTAGCAGGATACCGAAGGATGCCCCATTGAGATTGTAAAACGCCAAAGGTGCGCTCTACGTCCTTCCTAGCACTCTCTTGCTCTTGGGCAAATCTTTTCCTCTTCTCTCCGATAGGGTTGGGGATTGTATTCACAATAGTGGTCCACTAAGGATAGATACCGACACCAAGGTAGTATCCTTTGTCGTAGTTGTGGCTGTTGATGGTAACATTCATCGGTGGGTTGTTGCCTTCGGCAAGCCTTGCAAACACCGGCGAGTGTTGAAGCACGTTGATATCATTGTGCGATCCAGCCATGCCGAAGAAAGAGTGCCTGATCCAGAGATCTTGTGAGGCCGCTGCCTCAAGTATGATAGTGCAAGCCCTGACATGGCCCTTATACTGCCCGTGCCAAGCAGAAGGGCGGTTCTTCCACTCCCAATGCATGCAGTCTATGGCTCTATGCTACCAAGCATCCCTGGGAAGCCCCTGCTAACATTCATCGCCAACAAGCAGGCTGTATCTTGAGGAGTTGGCTCTCTCAAGAATTCAGGCCCAAACACAGCAATCACAACATTGCAGAACTTATACATGGAGTCTAGGCATGTAGACTCACTCATACGGACGTACTCATCAATGAGATTACCGGGTACTCCCTATGGAAGCATCCGGATGGCTGAAGTGCATTTCTTATTTTTATTGCATGCTATGTTCAATCCAACACCTTTTGTCTTATTTTTATTGTACCAAAAATAGTTAATGAAGCCAGTAGATACTAATTACAAAAATAATTATATTGCAACCTCACCTAAAATTATTTTACTTCTCTATGAAGTCTTTTGATCTCTTATGCCATACGAAGTGTTCATTTCTATATAGAATAATCAAGTTTTGCAGGGCCGAACTATTGCAAATTGTTGATTTATTTACATTTGGGCAAAATTTTCTACATGATATTTACTGCTTTTACCAAAAGTAATGTGCACATTATTTTGACGATTCATACATTTTAATACTTATTTGTGCCGTCAAGTATGTACTTTCTATTAAATTTCCAAAGATCATTGTAGACAACTAAACAAGCATGTGGATGGTGTGGAGACCACGGCCTAGGTGGATGTCACAAGGTCAACCTCACTTGCAACAAAATCTGTGTACATCTTCCAAATGGCTTTCTGGATTGCGTTGTACATTATAATGCAAATGATGTTTCAGCTTACAATTTGCTTACTTATCTAAAGTTGCCCTGAAAATGTCTAAAAGCTGCTTTTTTTGAATTATGCTCATCGCATCGCTTGTTGGGAAGACCTGAATTCACGCATAGAGCGAACCAGTGCATGGAGGCGCACGACACATTTGAGCTTAAGATGGCCTTATTAGGAAATGGCATATCTTTCATGCTTATGTTCAACGATGAGCGTCACCGAACATATTTCACTCGTTCTACTTGGATAGAGAGTGCAAAAAATTTACAGATCGAACCTGCCAAGACGTTTTCACTATATCTTGATTAACCAGAGCATGCAGACAATATCTATATGTTGTACGATATGCTGCAGCCACCATAGGAGTTCCCTGTCAATTGTCATGTCGTACGTGGTTATTATGATATTATCTTGAAGTGTTGAACATTAAAGATTTCAGAAACTAAATAATATTTTTTGAAACAGTTCTATATATGAATATACCATACTACTTTCAGTTCGAAATTACATAACAACCAAAAACAATGTCATTTTTGAATTGTTTCTCTGTTTTCTTGTTTGCATGCAGATACCCTTCATGTTAGTTATCTATGTTCTGTAATGTTCTATTTTCATAATAGTGAATTGATGTTGATAATTTTCATGCTACAATATGTACTTTTATTCAATCCATTGGAATCCAATCGTCTGATCTGTTTAATTTCAAAACTTGATTAAAACCTAGTTGAATACATTATTTCGTTTACATTAACATAAACATATATCAGAATCTTCTATATCTCTACCATAAGTTTTGTCTCCTATAATGTAAATACATTGTGTTAGTTTGATCATGCACAACTTACATAACTGTACAAATTTCAACCTAATATAAGTCCTCATGCTCATATCAATGTATTTCAAAAACAACAATATTCAGACATATAAGAGTTGAGTACATGAACACATTCATATTCATCAATTAAAATAGATGCGACAAATTCTCACTAGGAAAATAACATTCATAGAAAATACGAAATGGTGAAAAATAAGTACCCATTATAGAACCACTAATTTCATCCCCGACAACGTCCACGACCACCATCAAGAGCACCTACTCTGCCTCGGCCACCGG